>NW_021703778.1:171160066-171207500 GCF_005190385.1 Monodon monoceros | reverse complement strand
TTTTTTTGTGGTACGCGGGCCTCTCCCGCTGCGGAGCACAGGCTCCGGACGCGCAGGCTCAGCGGCCATGGCTCACGGGCCCAGCCGCTCCGCGGCATGTGGGATCTTCCCGGACCGGGGCACGAACCCGCGTCCCCTGCATTGGCAGGCGGACACCGCGCCACCAGGGAAGCCCTGGAACGCGTTTTAACTTGAATTTGTACACTAAACATTCGTACAGCAATTGTTATTTGCCAGGTCCGGTGAGGCGGCAAAGATAAAAAAGACATGGCGCCGCCCCGGACACCCTGATGACTCGAGGGAGACAAGCCGATTCTAGCAGGAGGGTGAAGGGCTGTAGTCGCAGCCGGTGGTAAGCTCCGCTCAGCAGAGCTGGACTAAGAAGTGGGAGTCACTTGGCAGATGAAGGCAGGGGCGTGGGAGGCCCGTCAAGAGGACAGCACGAGGCCTGGCCTGACCCCCGCCCCCATCAAATCGAGAGCAGCTCGGGTGAGTGGTGAGGCTGCAGCAACAAAAAGCCCACCGGTCAATCCTGAGCACGTGGTCCAACACCTCATTAAACAGGACCAGAGGAACATCGAGCTCTTCTTCATAGAAGACTTTCAGCCTGGCTTTGACATAATCTCTTAACTCTTCTTGGTCTACTGGGATGTAATCCTGTAGGAAAAAAGGTAGATCCAATTACGAAGAAGAAATCATCTTAGTTTTTATAGCAAAGTGGATTATATTTCCATATACCAAGAAACTGTCAAAAAATGAGACGAAAGCAGGTATTTATAACATAGGAACAAAAATATAAGTAAACTAGGATGAGACATGGAAAGACATGGAAAATCTTTACAGAGAAAACTGAACTTCACTGAAAGACATCACAGAACATCTAAGTAAATGAAGAGCTACACCATGATCATGGAGAGAAAAACACACAACTAAAAATGTCAGTTCCACCCAACTGACACACAGATTCAATGTAATCCCAGTCAAAATCTCAGTGGTGGAGGGTGGAAGTTGTTTTGGTGCAACTTGACAAGCCAATTCTAAATTTCATTTGGAAGGGGAAAAGCCCAAGACTGGAAAGATGACCCACCCCTTTAAGAACCAGGTGTTCTGGACAGGGACTGTCCTATCTGGTGGACTTAGAACTGTGATCAGGACCACGTGGTTTTAGCACAGGAAGCAGCAAATGGACCAATGGACAGGACAGAGCTCTGTAACAGACTCACGCGCACAGGGAAACCCATGTGACAGTGCGACACTGCAGAGTCCCAGTGCTGGGACCGTGGACATGCACAAAAGAAAAACTGAAAATGAACCCACAGCTCACCCCATACACTAACTCAATTCAGATGGATTAAGGGTTTAAACGATATTCCATTACAAATGTTTGTTCTTCAAAAGACGCTATAAAGAGAGTGAAAAGACAAGCCACTGGGAGAAGATGGTGCCCATAAATGAAACAGGATTAGTATCTAGAGTCTAGAAATAAATAGGAAATTCTAGAAACACTCAGCAAATCTCTCTTGTCCTTCTTGCTTCTGTGCCTTTGCTCCTATCAGGCCCTGTGCCTGCCATGCCCTTGTCGACACTCAGATGAAGGCCTATGGACACTTGCCTAAGCCCCTATGTCAGGGTCAGCTCTCCCAAGGTGGGGCCATCCACCCTATGAGACGGAGCTCCTAAAGGAAGGCTGTCCTCATTCCTAAATCAGCATCACCTACCGAAGGAAATGCACATCAAGACTGTCCCTTCCTACGATGTCGGCTGTCGGCTCTCTTTTTCAGAGAAAGTGGCAGCTCACAGCTATTCTGGAAATGTCACTCTGTTTAGCATCCTAGTATACGAAACATTTTCACACAAGTCATCCCTAACTGCCCTGATTTCACTGAAGTCCCGTCTCCTGCTGGTTGGATCCACAGCTCTTGGAGCGGTCCTGGGATTCTCTGCCCTGAATTATCAACGGCTGCAAATACGTGGCCCATCATGCCTATAGCCGCAGCTTCCTTTATAGTGTGCTTCAAGGCAAAGACGTTTCTGACGAGAAGGTAATTCTAACTAGTAGGACAGGAGCAAAGAAAAGTATTCCTAACGTGATGTAGACGCGTTACCTTTGACAACCAGTTGCTGTACAGGATGGGCCGGCTCATCGCCTTCTCCTTGTCTATGTTGGGGAAATGCTTCAGAGCAACCATATCAATATTTTCGTCGGTCCAGCGCCTCTCCTCATCTTCTACAAGTCTGTCGGAAGAGAAGACAGAGGCCGTGGTGAGAAAACACCTGGTTTTGTGGGTGCTGTGGGCTACTCCAAGGGCTGGCATTAGTCTTCTACCAGAAATTTTCATTTTCTACAAATGGAAGAACCTAAGACTCTGAACTCGAGATGACTTAAGTAGTCCGAAACATAGATATTAAATACGAAAATCTTAAAAAACAAAACTCCTCTAAAAATGTTTAATTACATTGATTTACAAAATGAAAACTTCATTTTAGTTTCTAAGCTTGCTTAATATAAATGTTTCAAGTATCAAGGGGCATTATGGGAACAGGAATAGAGATACAAGGTGTACAGTTTTGGAAACACAAGGCTTACGGAGAAAACCACAGAGCAAGCAGGCGAGACTCTAACTGTCCCTATAGGTGTGGGAGGTACCTTCTGAGCAGCTGAATACATGATAACTTAGGCTACCAGGTGAAGGTCCAATGAGCATGTCACGTACTTACCGTAGCCAACCAGAATTTAGAAGCACAACTGCTATTGCGAAATTTCAATCTAAACAAAATTATATCTCTGGTATGTTAAGAAATGTAAAAATGATACTGTAGCCCAATTATTTTTTTTAATTAAAGAAGGGAGAATGAAGGTAGCTCACGTAACATAAAAAGGACCGCCTTTTAAAGTGGTAGAGCCGCAATACGAGAGATAAAAGCTGGGCTGCCAGGGCTCGTGTGCCCCCGCTCTGCCTTGGTTAGCTCATCTCTCTCCCTGGCTCTCTGCAGGGCAGCTCTGTGGGAAATGAGAACTCCAAGGAGGCTGGCGTGGAACCCAGTCATCTACAACAACGCAATATTCCAAGACTCCTCGAAAGCATGGGTGAGAAACGCTGCCTGAAGGCAAGAATAACTGGTCCAGACGTGTAACTACCAAAGGCTTAAGTATTTCTTAGTCTGGAGGGAACCATCTGCCTTGGGTTCTGCCAGGCGAGTAACTATTAACCAACTCCTACGACTACCCACACCTGAGGCCATGAGTGGTCAGAGGAGCTTGTCCTGCTGGGACCGTGTCCTCTACGGATGGGCCACCTCGGGCGACCTCACATGTAGCCCGGGCCCGAGGGGTCCTGCCCTCCTGCTCCTACTCTGCAGCCCCTCTTGCTCTGTTCCGAGTAACCTGTTCACGGGCAGAACATTTCCCCAAATAGTTTGCAACAGGAAATCGTGGTGCTGCAGTAAATAGTAAATCAGTTAAGATCTGTTGTTTGTTAGAAGTTTAGAGTTAAAGCAACACAAGTCTAACTTTTTCTCACTAATCGAAAATGAGCCTAAAAGGCTATGAAGGACTGCAGTGCTGAGATACATAAAATTAACAATATAGGAAAAATCAATAAAAATGACAGAGCAGGAACTAGGAAAACCAAGAATCTACTATAAGACAAAGATCGTACACAACCATTAACAAAGAATACAAGAAAAAGATTCTGATTTTAAAAGGTCAATAGGGACTTTCCTGGTGGCGCAGTGGTTAAGAATCCCCATGCCAATGTACGGGACGTGGGTTCAAGCCCTGGTCCAGGAAGATCCCACATGCCACGGAGCAACTAAGGCCGTGCGCCACAACTACTGAGCCCTCGTGCCTAGAGTCCTTGCTCCGCAACAAGAGAAGCCACCACAGTGAGAAGCCCGCTCACCGCAACGAAGAGCAGCCCCCTGCTTGCCCAGACTAGAGAAAGCCTGCGCGCAGCAACGAAGACCCAACACAGCCAAAAATAAATGAGTAATAATAAAAAAAGGTCAATAATTTTCAAGATGCCTTGAGAGAGAAAACGACTCAACTTTTTACTGAGACTTACGATGTTCAAACCACAAAACCTTCCACAATCCAAGCTGACCACTACAGCCACTAGCAAGTCTCTCCCTTCAGTACTGGTCACTTAACTAGAAAAAGTCAAAACTTGCAAGACTTGAAATAAGTGGCCAACAGGTAAAAAGAGAAAACTAAAGTCCCAGAGATAAGAACAGCTGCAAATCCTCTGATGGGAGCAAAGACTGAGGGTGAGGAAGGGGTGGTGGTTACGGAACTGCACCCCACGCTGCTGTTAGAAGGCACTGAAATTCACCTGTGACCTCTGTGCCCTGACCTTGTGTGGGGCCCACCCGACAGTGAAAGAGGTGAGTTAAAGTGCCTTGCCCGAGGTTACCGGTAACCAGCAGGGCCGTGGGGGTCTCGTACATACGGGTGGCCGTGATCAACTCCCAGATGCAAGGCTGCCCTCGCCACCTCACTCCTGTCCATGACCAGCTCAGCCTGCCTCTGCCTCATGCAGACCCTAACTCGGGGGGTCGGAAGGGTCAACATCCTTGGTTTTACCTGTCCTGGAAGAGACGGAGGGCTTCATGTGCCCAAATCCGAATGAGGCCTTCCACAGGCAGAGTCTCCAGGGGTCTCAGTGCCTCGAAGATACCTCGCACCCACCGGGTCATTTCACGGGGTGAGTAGATATAGTGGGGCTGTGTGTCCTGAGTGAACCTCTCCTGCAGGAATCGAAAAGATGCAAGTTACACGTAAATGTCCTAAGACACGGAAAGTAGTTAAAAAGTCAAATGCAGTATAACATTTTTATATTAAGAATAAAGACTCCAGACCCTGGAATATTTGAGAATGAATTGGTAAATAACGTTGGGACTACTGTTCAGTAGATCCAAGTTGCTCACTTTATGTTGCAATTAATTATATTTAAAGATTTATACGTTAAAAAAAAAAAAATAGGGCTTCCCTGGTGGCGCAGTGGTTGAGAGTCCGCCTGCCGATGCAGGGGACACGGGTTCGTGCCCCGGTCCGGGAGGGTGCTGTGTGCCGCGGAGCGGCTGGGCCCATGGGCCATGGCCGCTGGGCCTGCGCGTCCAGAGCCTGTGCTCCACAGCGGGAGAGGTCGTGGCAGTGAGAGGCCCACGTACCGCAAAAAAAAAAAAAAAAAAAAAAGAAAGAAAAAAAAAGATGGCTGTCTCAGTGGAAAGTCGGCAGTTCTCTTGCAAGGGCCCTTGTCAGAGGCTAATAAAGAAACGCAAGCCAAAACCATGAGAGCCACTTCTGCTCATCCGGTGGGCAAAGATCTTTTTGTTTTTTATTTTGGCAGTGCCCCGCAGCACGTGGGATCTTAGCTCCCCAACCAGGGATCGAACCCGCGCCCCCTGCATTGGAGGGATGGAGTCTTAACCACCGGACTGCCTGGGAAGTCCCAGTGGGCAAAGATCTTTTCAATAAATATTTTTTCAAGGCTGAAAGAGGCATTGTGGTGGAACTGTAACCGGTCTGGCCCCGACAGGTTTGGCCACATGCAGTCACCACAGACACTGCAGAAGAACAAGTACAGACAGGCACACGTTGGTGCTGTTAAAGCAGAAGTGGCCACATCCTTTTAGAAACGGCACAGCACGGTCTCGGTTTCGTGAGGGGAATGAACACATGTACGTGTGCCAGACGAGGACGGCGAGAACAAGGGGATGTTCGCGGGTGCAGAACCAGCCGCAAGCATCATCTGTTGAGACCCTGGAGCAAGTCTCCCGGCTCAGCCGGAGCTCCAGGTGAAGCTCAGCCTCTCAACAGAGCCTTTCGGTCACGACGGGGCAAAGACGCCGCACACCTGGGACATGGTGTAGAATTCCACCATCGCCGCGGTGAGAGGCTCTGCGTATGTGCGCAGGGACGGGATGAGGCGCAGCATGGCCCGGTTGAAGGTGCCGTAGATCTGCGTCAGGGAGGCGGGTCCCGGGTAATCCACATACACCACAGGCACGTGACGCAGGAACCTGCACAAAGACAGCCCGGCTCAGCCTCGTATGGGGTGAGGGGCAGCATGCCTGCGAGGGCTGCCTTCCTGTCCCAGGCCGACCGGGGGCTTCCTGACCCGCCCCCACGGCTTCGCGCCACAGCTGACTGAGGTCTCACTCAAACTACTTGGGCCTGGGTCTGACACGTAGCTGTAGATGCAAAAAACCGGAAAAGAACCGAGCAAAGGTGGGAAAACGATTCGGGCTTATTTCAGCCTCATCCTGGCCCTACAGGCAGGTCTGGGGCAGCTCACTTCTGCCCAGCAAGTCGTCGCTTTCATTTTGAGTGTGTTCCCAGCACAGTGACATAACCCCAGAGGAACCCCACGACGAGCAGTATTTTGTTACCTTTTTATAATGACAACCACAGTTTCGTCATGCTACATTTAAAGCAAACCCGGAACTGGTGTGTGTGAGATCAGGGAAGTCTACGGGGCTGTGTGTTACCTGTGAGAGAGGGGCTTCCTTCCAGGATCAGTGGGCGGGTTACAAGCCCCGACAAACTGGATCCTCTCCAGCTTCACCCAAGTCTGATCTGAGGTTCGGTAAAAGCCTCCGTGCTCCACCATCTGAGGGCAAGGGGGAGTGAGACACGTTAGGGGCAAATGTGAACAGGACACGTTGTGGAGGAGAGGGCACCTCGTGGACATAAACACACCTGTCTGATGAAGGATATGACCCTCTGCGTCCCGTATTTATCCATGTCTGGCAGGTTGATTTCATCACAGAACAACACCAGCCACTTCCCGAGCTGAACAGGGGCCAGGACGACCCCGTTTGGTGTGCGTCTGTACTCGCAGTAGTGGTCAAAAGTCTTCAGCAGGAGCTCTGGAGTAGTAGCGCTGGAGAAGTTAAGACCCACGACCTGGAGAAGGGAAGAAACAAGCGAGGTGTTGGAAGGCCGACCCCGTGCTTGAGCCCCAGGTCCGCTGCCCACTCCAGCCTCTTTACCTCCATGTCGGGCAGGGCCCGGAGGGCGCTGAAGAGCGTCATGGTCTTGCCAGACCCAGGAGGGCCGCACAAGACCAGCGGCTTGTGCTCGGCCAGCCAGGTGTACAAGAGGGCCTCGTGGCGGACGGTGTCCAGCGTTGGCACGACGACGTCAGGGGCGGCCACCTTGTGCGTCTCCACTTCAATCTGAGGCACCTTGGCCTGCCACGGCGACCATTCTCCGCTGATGGACACCTGCACACACGGGCGGGCGCCGGTCACCCTGGGACCCATGTACCTGCTCACCTACAAGACTTGCTCACTTTCATGCAAGTCAGAACCTCCAAGTCAACCTGCATCCCTTGTGCCACAGAAAACTAAAAGGGCAAAACCCTCCTACGAAAGAAGAGACAACGTCCAGTCGAGGCGCGCACTCACTTCGTAGTCGATGATGGGGATGTTGGGAGCAGCGGGCAGTGGCACCGTCGTGATCCTTCTGATGTATTCACCCAGCTCTGCTCTCATTTTCAGCCGACTGTCTCCAGACAAGGACCAAAGGATGGCGTAAACCAGATACCGCTATTGGAATAGGAAGTGGGTCCCGTTTTGAATGGAATTTCAACAATAAAGGAAAGACATTTACAACGATGTTACCCTGAAGCAGTGGTGCCCAGAGATGCTGCCGGCACCTCCCCCAGCACCTGGCCACAGCTGGACCCCTCCTGACCTGGATGTAGCGCTCCAGCTGCTCGATCTGCATGGGGAAGTCGGGGTGGTTGGCGCTGTACTGGGCCACGTTGCGGCAGGCCTGGTGCAGCATGGAGAAGAGCGAGCCCAGGCAGCGCAGGCGCGTCAGGTCCATGATGTGCTCCAGCTTGAAGGCGTGCTCCAGGGCCTTGGTGACCAGGCCGTTGGACGTGAAGTACGGCTGCATGATCGTTGCTGCGTCCCTCTGGATCTACAGGAGGGAGTGAATGATGCTTAGCTACCATCTCAAAAAGCGGGGAGGTTTTCATCTCCTCTAACCTAGGCCCAGGAGAGGATCAACGCAACTGTGAAAAGTAGTTTTATGGGTTGAAAAAATGAGGAATGAAGCTTCAACGACCAACCCTTTATTCCTTCATCTTGGTGGTTCTCAAAAAAAAAGATCACGCTTCCTAGGAACATTGGTCTTCACCATCGAAATGCAAAAGGTCCACCTTTCATCAATTTGCAAAGAAAACTAAAGAATTCTTTAAATTTTCCGTGCGCGGCTACGCTTTTGCAGCAGCGACTGCACTGATTATGCAAACCTCCAGCGAGTGGCCGGCTTCAGCAGCGGAGCAGTGACCATCGTGAAAAGCACCCCACCTTCCAGATGCTCAGGGTGGGACGCCCGGCCTCACTCTGCGCAGCGGCCCAGCACCCTCAGATGCCAGCTGGCTGCACTCGGCGGAGCGGCGCTGGCCCGCGTACCTGCAGCATCGGGGAGGCGGCCTCCTCGCCCTCGTCCTCCTTGCCCTTGCGCCGGCGCTGGGCCTCGTCCTCCCCCTCGTCCAGGGGGATGCTGCGCAGCCTGGCCAGGAAGTTGTTGAATATCATGTCCGTGCTGAGCACGTCCTCGCTGAACCAAACCATGCCGCAGCGCGACACCGTGGCCAGGGTGGCGTACTTCAGGTCCTGCACTTCAAACATGATGCGCACCTTGAGAGAAGAGAACACCGAGCACAGTTAATGACGTGGGTTTGGTACAGACCCGGGTACTAAAATTACTTTACCTATATGCCCACTGAAAGAGCAATTTAAATCCAATCTCACTGCACTTGGTTTAGAAGTAAAAATGTCTACGGTTTGCCTCATCACAACATCCACCAACACTCTCTCCCTGAGAATCTGGGTGGGAAAAAACCTGTGTGTGGTGGGGAGGAGAGGAGAGGAGAGGAGAGGAGCTCTGGTGGGACGGAGCCAACAGCTCCCTGGGTGGCAGGGTCAGCAGTGAGGTGCTGTGGCCAGGTTCCTGGCCTCGAACCCGCCGGCAGGCTGGCCAGCAGGGTCCCCTTTCGCACGTGGGGTTGGCAGCCTCGCCGGGTCCCACTGCTAGTCGCCAGTGGGGCTGAGATTCAAACTGGACCATCTGATCCCAGAGCCTTAACATCACTGCTAACACGCCTCACAAGGAGATCAATCTTTCTGACAACAGTTAGAATCTACTGGGTAGTGAGCTGTAAGAAAAGAACCCGACAAGTCAAATCAAGACACGAGTCTGCATACGTGCATGTTCCCAGACCCGCGGCTTGGTTTCTGAAGCAGAGATAACCACCGATGCTGACCCGGCGTCGCGGGAAAGGCTCCTGCTCCCCAGCGGCTCAGGAGTGCGGCCGGACTCCTCCCTTCCCTTCCACCCACCTCCAGCCCGTCAGCCGACCCCACTGGCACAAGCTTGAACTCACACCCACAGCTCAGCTACTTCTCAGCACCTCCACGGCTGTGCCTGGGGTGCCGTGGCCTCCCAGCTCACCTAGCACGCAAGCTCCAGTCCTCAGCGACCCCGGGCCTGACCTCATCTCGCCTGTTCCCCCTTGGGTCCCGCCCCAACTTCTCTCCGCATCAGCCAACTGCCCCGCTCTCCTCGCACACGCCGGGCACAGCCAGACGCTCCTCCCCCGCCACCCGCCCCTCCACCTGGAATGCCCGGAAGCCACAGGAGCCGCCCCCTCGTGCCCTCAGCTTCCCCGGGGAGCCTCAGCACCGCCCCTTCTGCCAGTGCAAGCTCCACCCCTTGGCACCGGGCGGCTGCTCTCCTCCAGTTTACTTTCTCCGTAGCCCCAACACCACTTATCCTGTCTGTCTCCCACCTCAGACTGTGAGCCCTGGGAGGGCAGGGGTTTTGTCTGTGTTGTTTACAGCCACATTTTCAGCATCTAGAACAAGGCCCGGCACACGACGGAACTCCAGAGAAGTGGCGTCAAAGTATGAACGCACGCCCAGGCCAGGCCTGCCCATGTTTACCGCTGTCAGGGGGCGTGGTCAGGACCTGGATCAAGTGCTCATTTCCAAGGGATGACCCTGGAAGTGTCCATGTCTAAATCCCTCGTTCTGCCGTTTCGCAGAAATCCTAACTACAACCCCGCCTCACGGAGTCGCAGGAAAAGCTACCCGGGGACTACTGAGCAGGCTTAATATTCAACAAGTGCGGAAAGTCGTGAATGGATGCTTTGAAAACATTTCTCACCAGCCACAGGAATGGAAAGAATGTAGCACAGAGAGGCCCCGACACTGACTGCTGCCACAGAGGCTGGAGCCGCTCCCCCGGCTGCGCGCCAGGCAGTCAGGGCGGGATACTTAGCCTCGTACGTTGGGCGGAAGGCTGAGGCGCTCTCCGTTGGGCAGGGTCAGCAGCTTGTTGTCATCCAGCACCGAGTTCAAGTTCTCCACCCACTCGGGATCCACATCGCCATCAAAGACGATCCACTGGCGCTTCTGCAGCTCACCCCTCACGTTGTCTATGATCCTGGTGTGGGAGGATTTTACAGCAGCGGGTGACTGAGGTTGAAAATGCTCAGCCTGTAACGGTTTCTAAAGTGACTTTAATTTGTCCAGAGCGTGGTAAGAAGAATAACGTACGCTGTTACCACGAGGACAGAGTGCCTAGGTCCCAGTTCTCCGGAGTGCGGACACCCACCCAAGTGTACTTACTTCCTCAGAACATGTGTGAACAGCCCATCTGTCCATTCCCTGGTGTTGGGGTCCAGGGTTCCGTACAGGTGGTCTTTGCTGATGGCTTTAGGGTCGATGATATGGGCCACGCCCTCCACACCCTCGAGCCTCTCCAGAGCCTTCAGAAGAACGCGCCAGGCCATGCTCTTCCCGCTGCCCGAGGGCCCCACCATCATCAGGCCGTGGTTGATCTGGGTGATCTGATAGAGCTGGAGAACCTGAGGGCCAGACCGACCAGCACCATAAGCACTCCAGAGAAGGAAGGTGGAAGGGTCCTCACCGCCCCTCCCACCGCCGAGCAGGAGACGTGTGCTGTGACTCTTCCAAGGCAAGTACTGGGGCTTTCTAACCAGAGAGACCTTCAACTGGCCACAGCACAGCAAACACAGAGGGTTTTTACTGAACTGTGGAGCTGTCTGACTGAGTCAGGAGACGCTCACCGAGCTGCCTCAGGAGACACCCCTGAGGTGCCCTGCCAGGAGAACAGAGACCAGATGAACGAGCCGCCTGTCTAACCCAGGACCGCAGCGGAGGGTCAGCACGCACAGCTTGTGCACGTGACACGCTTTTTCTTAAGTGAATCTCACAGAGGAGATAAAGAAGTCGATACAGAATGTAAACCCTATTGATTACACATTTATGTTGTTAATCGTGGTATTGGGAAGTCTTGTAAGCAGATCATTTACTGCCATAGACGGTTTTCATCACGATCCCCTTTAGCCAGCATTTTCAGAGAACAAACTGTACCACATAATTGAAAATTTCAGGTAAGTTTCCCTATCACTACTCTCAAGTTAGGAAAAAATCCTAACAGGTCTTGGGGCAAATCTCCACAAACCAGACGACACCCCTGGTGGACAAAGCCCCGTAAGACGTGGCTTCTCCACCAAGTCCGCGGCCGTCGTTACCGCTCGCGGCCGCCTGCGGGGTTGTGAGGCGCCAGCCAACACCACGATCCCAGCTACCTTTTCAACCCACATCCCGCCGACTTCTTCTCCGTCTCCGTATGTCAGGTACATCTCCTGGCACACTTTCTTGAGCTCCTCCCTCAGCGCTGTCATCTCGCCCCGGTGATACTGGACCCCAGGGAACACGTCCGACAAGAGGCTGAAAAGCAGCGGGATGTCTTCTGCCACCAGCTTTGGCACCATCGTCTCACAGACGCTCTGGATCAGGATCTGCGTGGGGAGAAGGGGATGAGCTCTGCGGGGGGGGGCGGCTCCACGTCTACTGCCCTGTCCCCGGAGGACCCACGGCACAGCTGTCCCGTGAGCAAGCAGTGAGGCCCAGCGCCCCGCACCCACCCCCAGGCTTCCCGTCAAATGCGGGTCCCCTCCGTTCACCCCGGGGCACGTGAGCCACAGTGAGAGCCCTCCAGGCATGACTTCAGGGTGGCAAAGGGTAATACAAGCAGAGTCTGGGCCTGAGCGGTTAGGGGTGCCTCGCCCACCTCTTGCTCAGGGAGATTCTCCGCGATTTCTCCTTCGTCCACCGCCTCGCCGCGCTCCGCCTTCTCCCTCTTGATCTTCTGGATCCGCTCCCGCTTCACGTTTCCGGCGCTCACCAGCACGCTCTTCAAGGCTCGGAGACCAAAGTCGTAGTGGCTTTGAGAAGAGAGCTGCTCGTCGCATAGTCTAAAAGAGAAAGGGTTTTCTTAAAAAGCAGTACACTTTGAGCACCAAGAGCATCGAACATCAAGAAATCAGAGACGGATACTTGGAAGGTAGTGTCGTAACTACACAGGTAAACTTTAAATGGCACACTTGACACATGCCAGAAACACGATTCGGAATAACTCTAAGTGACTCACTTGAAGAACGGGACGATCTTGTTGGCAAGGACCTCGGCGGTGCGGAAGCCCTGTGAGTACAGCATGACCTGGGCGATGAGCTGCCGGTCGGGCTTGGTCATGGCCAAGCTCCGGAAGAGCTTCTTCAAGTTGTCTGGAAGGTTCGACCGGCCCGCGTAGCCAGGGTTCATGGTGATGAAGATGGCCATGTCTGGGCTCACCTTGACTTGTTTGTTCAGCAGCTCACAAGTAATGGGGGCAGAGGCTGAAAATCGGAGGATGGTGTTAAGACTCGTGATAGTCAAAAAACCACTCCAAAATCTAAAACTGCAGAGCAAGCACCCATCTCCCTGCCGACCCAGGACTCCAGGGGAGCTGGAGGCTCTCACCAGACACAATGCCCACCAGCCCAGGCAGGCCCATCTTCACCCACTTCACCCACACAAAAGCCGTCCGAATGTGTAACGGATCAAGTCCCGGAGGCAGGAAGCCCACTATTTGTGCATTACTGAGCATCACAAGGTCAATGCAAGAACAGAAACACAGCCCAACAATAGTTGCAGAAATAAAAACCAATCCATGTTGTGACAAAACTGACGGGCTGAGGTCATGACAATGACCCTCTCGTAGGGTCATCAAAGGAAAACACAAAATAAACAGCCCCCCCCCCCGCCCCCCATCCCAGGACTACTTAGGGATCAGACTTCCTCCATAGGAGAACATGGAACATGGAGTACACAGGTACTGATTTGACACTCCTTTTGTTTTATTTGGGAGGTCTGGTAAGATGAGTTACCGTTATTATGGAAAAAAAGGGAACATTAAAAGGTAAACTCTCCAACGTGGATGTATTTATTTACGTCCTCCAGCTCACGAGCCCAGGCTGTGTGCGCAACAAGCTCCCGGGGCCCTCCGAGCAGGCACTCCCACCGTGACGAGGGCTCGTTCCCAACACTCTGGCCAGGAGGCCTGGCTCTGTGGGATGCAGGGAGGAGGAGGGGAATGCGGGGGGCCCAGAGCGGCTCAAACCTGTGTTGTGTGCAGACACCGGGGGAGGGAGCACGGTGACTCTGCTACAGGGGAAGGACTGACGGCTCCGCGGGGCTGCTCTGGGACGAGGGGTGCAGCGTTACCCTGGGCCCTACCGCCTGTCTTCACTCAGGATGCACTGCCCCGCCTGCAGCAGTGAGTCCTGGAGCTACGTTAAAGTCTCCCTTATTTCTAATCAAAGAGGCGGCCCCCTCTGCGCCCTCCAGGCAACTGTAAAGAGAAGCCGGTCTCACTCTTATCGTAGCTGGGGCTGGAGTGCTCGCGCAGCGCCTCCTGGATGCACTGCACCTGCTGGGACACGGCCGACAGCATCCGCTCCTCCAGGCGGTTGAACTCGTCAAAGCAGCCCCATGCGCCCACCTGGCAAAGCCCCACAAAGATCCGTCCCATCGCCTGAAACGAGAAGAAGGGAAGGGAGCTGAAACCACGGCCGTGGTGCTGGCTGTATGGGGCTCCGATTCTGGCTTGGATGACGGGTCCCACCCTGGGCAAATCACATCTTGAAACCCTTGTCTGCTCATCTTTGAAATGGGAACAATATCATCTTCCTCCCAGGGTGGGGGGGGTGGGGGTGGGAGGGGCTGTGAAGGTGGCATCAGCTTCACACGTGAGGCAAGGAGCCCAGCCCCACAGGTCAAGTGCCTCATAAACAGTGGTACAGATGTAACGTATCATTTTTCCTCCCGTGCCAATAAAATCCCAATGACAAGGTTAACACGTTGTTTAAAAAACCTTTCCCATAATGTTTGTTTATTTCCGGGCATAGACACCAGGAAGATATGTTACACTGAGGAGTCCGAAGAATTTGAGGACGTGAAGCTCAAGTCGGTGTCAAGCACGTGCTGGGAACCTCCAACAGCTCAAGTAACCCTGTCCCCAGAGGACCATGCTGTGCTGTAAGGCCAACACAGCTCTAAGAGGTGCCGCCTGCTATTCCCCACCCAGCCCTCTCAGGCCCTTAACTCTAGGTGGTTCCCACAGAGCTTCTCACCTGGAAGTCAAAGGTTTCATCACAGTTGAAAACTAAAACAAAGCGTCCAAGCTGGTGGCCGAGAGCTTTGACAGACTCGGTCTTCCCAGTCCCAGCAGGCCCTATTGTTTGAAGAAAAGGAATTGAGAACTCAAGTAAGAACACACCTTTAGTTTTAAGAACTGTAAAAAGCAATTCATTTTAAAAAACCAAAGTACAATCATCCCTCGGTCTCCACGTGGACTGGTCCAGGACCCCTGCGTCTACCCAAATCCATGGACCCTCGAGTCCAACAGTTGGCCCTCCGTATCCACAGGTTCTGCATCCATGGATTCAACCAACCTCGGATGGAAACTTTAATCCATGGTTGGTTCAACCTGAGGATGTGAAACCGGTGAACATGAAGGGCCGACTGCCTATCTATTAAAACAACTCTGTGTCTAAGTGGACTCACACAGTTCAAATCAGTGTCGTTCAAGGGTCAACTATAACTGTGATAGCCGCCAACGGATTTAAAGTTTTAGAAGGTACCAGCCACGCAGTTAAGAAATACATTTAGATCATTTGCTTAATCTTGGAAAAGTACGTTTCCTATCTGACTCCACCTGTCCAGGTGTGGGGAGGGACTCACCGAAGGGGGACCCGCCCAACCTGGCCTCCAAGGCCTGTGTCATCGTCAAGTAGCAGCGGTCGGTGAGGGGGGTCTGGACCAGCTTGTCCTGGACACCCAGGTACTCAAAGCCATAGTTAAACTTGGCATTTGCCATTTGAATCGACAACTGCTGCAACACATCGGTTTGCTTAGGGTCAAAGTAAAACCGCATCTGGCTGAGCCACTCGAAAGACTTGGCGTTGTCGATCTTGCTCTTCATCAGGGACCTGGTGACGTCTCTCTGGTGAACCAACTCTGTGATCTGAAGAAAGAGTCACTTTAAAGAGCTTATCAGAAAGTACATTTCATGAACTGAAGCATGTAAACTAAAGTACATAAGCGTATCCTCGGGGTGCGGGGGTTATTTAGTAGACTTTTAAATTGAGATTCTAGGTCCAGTTACAGTGTAAACATTCACTTTTAAAAACAAGAGAACTGTTGTTCACTTTAAAAAACAATAAAACTGTTATTCACACAATGGAATTACACAGAATCAAGAGCTGCAGCAAAAACAAAGAAACAACAAACAAAAACTCTGCTAGTTGCAACTAGCATAAAACGTGATGGGAGAAGAGCTGTCTCTATCCTAACAGTCCATCTGCTGCACACGGGGGCGCAAAGGCCAGCAGCAGCAAGCAACTCGGGCTCAGAGACACGCTGGGCTGGTCCGCCACGGGACGTGTTCTTTGGGAAGGACAGGACGAGAGTGTGAAAGACCCAGAGGCACGAGTGTCACCCCTTTGTGTCGGGAGGTCGTGTGTGTTAACTCCCGTCCCCCAAGATTGCCTTTCAACAGTACCAGAGAGTCAAGTACACACCCCAGCATTTGTCAACAGGCCATCCACTTGTTTTTCTCCCTGCCACCAATTAGGATCTTTTTCAAGCGCGAGTTCTTTCAACTGTCCGAGGCGAAGCCCCAGGAGCCTGGCTGGGAGGAATGGGACTAACCAAGTGCTCCAGCTTGCGTCTCCGGAGCGGTGGCTGCTCCATGAGGACCGAGTCGGCCAGCACGTTGAGGGTGACCTCCACGTTGCTGAGCACGGAGTGCAGGGGGGCCGTGTCGCCGCTCCCGCCGACGCTGCTCAGCGCCGTCTCCACGTTCTCAGACCAGGCAATCTGGGCTGACAGGACCACGAGCTGGGCCTGCGAGACACGGCACACAAGACCCAAAAGGATGGTTTTAAAGATCAGCCAGTGCCCTCACCTTCAGACTGTCCCCCTTCTACTGGACAGTACCTGGTATTTGTCAATCCAGGTGATGTAGGTATTTGGGTCAATTGAAGTTGCTTTACCAAAAATCTCAACTTCTGTAACAGACTCAGCAAGGAGTTTGGCCAGCGTGACTCTCATCTCCTTCTCTACTAAGGTGAGCCACTCGTTGATTTTGGGATGTTCAGTAATTGACACGGGAGTTTTAAACATAACCTGAAATAAAGAAACTCTAAGAATTAAAGTGCGCAAAGATGGGAGTGAAGTTTCCTAAGTTACAATTAATGAATGTAACTACCTCCTCTCCTTCACGGGATGAGATGCCCAGGACGACAGAGTTGTCTTCATTTAGGATGATGCTCGAAACACCAGCAAACATTTTCTTGAAATGTTTCTGTAACTTAGCTACATTCTTACTGTTTCCAATGATTTCAAGCAAATCTTCATCACCCACAAAATAAAACCTAAAATTAAAATAGCATGTAAGTTGCTAAAACATGACATATACACAAATAAGGGGAATCAAGGCAAAACTTCAGGAAAGGAAGGTGGATATGGATTGTGATGGACCACCTCCAGCCTGAATTCAGATCACATCCAAATTTCTTCCAGCCCTCAGCAAAAGATATACACTCACCTAACAGATCCTGAAGAGAAATTCAATGGATTTCATATAATTCACCGGATTTCATATAATTCACCGCACCTTAGGAATTTTTTAAAAACCTGCTCTATTTATATTAAGCAAACTATTCAGAAAGAAAAGAATGCCACTTAGAAAATAAAATACAACTTTCCTGGTGGTCCAGTGGTTAAGACTCCATGCTTCCACCACAGGGGGCACGGGTTTGATCCCTGGTCAGGGAAGTTCCGCATGCCACACAGTGTGGCCAAAAAAAAAAAAAGAATCACAGCTAAATTTTTAAGAGACGCTAGCTACCTGGGAGGGTGAATAATAGTTTAAATGAAGCTTAGTAAATGAACCCACGGTAGAAAATTAAGGATTATTTGTTATAATTAGGAAGCAATGGATGAAGGAGAAACGGTATTCACTAAATCGGTTACTGGTAACAAAACCCTTGACGTCAGAGTGACCAACACACAGGCCAGGAGGGAGGGAGGGGCGGGAAGGAGGCGCCGGAGCTGACCTTCCCTTCAGTCCCCGTAAAAACCACCCTCTCACCTGGGGAAAGATGAGCGCTCTCTTTCCAGGTACTCTCCCAGGGCTTTCTGGATCTTTCCTAGCAGGTCTGCTAATCTCTCCAGCGACCTCTGTACCCCCTGGATGTTCAGAACATCCATGACCAGGGGAGACTTGGATACTTTTTTCATGAGAGCCAAGAATTCCGTGCTGATACTACAAATCAAATTAAAAGCGAGGTTAACATCAGCCTTCGTGCAAAGGGTGGTTACCAGCCAAGCCTACCCTTCAGCCCTCCATCCCGGCTCGAGGCTGTACCTCTGAAACCGCTGGGTTTCCACCGGCAGCAGGTGTTTGATGTCTGCGCTGCCCGTAAAGATGCCCTCCAGGTAGACCCAGCGCCTCTGCACGTCGATCCACACGTCGAAGAGAGCCATGATCCGGTTCAGTTTGTCTTCCCAGCTCAGGGCATCCTCTTCAAACACCTAGCGGGTGGATGGAAGGCAGAGCTCAACTGCTGAACTCTCCACTCTCAGATACACCAGGACTCACGCCAATATGCAGAAAGAAGATCCTGTCAACTTACGTGACTCACATTTTCTACCAGAGGCACCTGGGAACTGTGAGTCTGGCCATTTTTATTTTTTAATTATTTAAAAAGAATCTGTTTTGGCCACACAGCATGCCGGATCTTAGTTCCCCTACAGGGATCGAACCCATGCCCCCTGCAGTGGAAGCGCGGAGTCAATCGCTGGACCGCCTGGGAAGGCCCTGACTGTAAGTCTGAAGGTACAACGGTGGATGTGCGGGAGGGACACCTCCCCACAGCGGTACCTTATAATACGGAGAGAGCTTCATGGCAGACACGCTGTTGATGTGCTCTTTGACCTTGTTGAAGAGGTCGTCCCAGCCTCGGATCAGGCGACACTTGTTCTGATAGTTAACCAAGTCTAATTCGTAAGTATTCCACACTTCTCTTATCTGAAATGAAACCGAAAGAGGCACGTCATCAGTATGTGGGCGTTCGCCAGCCACACAAGTGACCGAGTGTAATGGAGACAAAAGGGACCACATGTGAGGCTCAAATCTACGTCAGTCTATGTCACAGCCTGAAACAAGATCTGGAATGCCCATCAGCCTATTACTTACCTGCTTCAAAAATTCCTCCAAAGCCATCTCCCCCTGTGCTACAAGCAGCACATCCTTGACAACCGCTTCATTTTTCTGCAAGTCAACGTCCCAGATCTGGCCGAGGGTCAGCTCAGAAACAACCCAGTTTACACGAAGCCGTTTCATCAGCTGTTTCCAGTGGCGATCTTTAAGTGCTTCAGATTTCAGTTCAATCACCAGCATGTTTATCTGTGGAGAGATGGAGCCGTGTTACCCGTGTGGCGTGTTTCTAGCGGACATCTGTGACCGCAGCTCTGAGTCACCGACCTTGAGGTAACCTTTCAGAAGCCTCTGGACAAACTCGTAGGACGCGTACTGCCGTAATCGTGCGGGGAAGTTTTTCAGCTGGTTCAAGAGGCCATCTAAATTTTGCCGAAGCTGTCAAGAGAAACACGAGATGGTATTTAGTTTGCCAACATTCCTTTAAATGATGAAATATTTTTAAAATGGTTTCAGGAGAAATTTTACATTAATCTGGATGAATAATGTAAATGACCATCAAGTGACATTTTGTGAATTCTAACAGTTCCTTGCTTGCCGAGTTTCTAGGTGATGCCTACAACTTTCAGTGCGTGAAGGCGTGTACGTAACAGCTACCGGTAGCTCCACGTACCTTCCGAGGCTGCACCGAAACCCACGGCTGCTCCTTCATCTGATCGATCTGCTCCCAGACCTTAGACAGTTCTGACCAAACGCCTTTGAGGTCCTGTAGCTCCTCTAAGGCCACCTGCGATGAAGCAGAGTAAAGCAGCTGAAATGGAAGCAGAACCACCCCACGGCTCTTGAGACACTGTGGGCCAGAGGCAGCGTGAGCACGAGGGGCCCGGCCCCAGCTGCCCGCTGGAGCGGTTCGTACCTGGACGCGCTCTTCGCTGCCACCGAGAAGTCCCGTATCTGTCAGTTCCAGCGCCTCCTTGGCCTTCGCACACTTCTCCCTGTCGTCCTTCAGCCTGCCGAACTTTCCTTCATATATGGTGAGAGCCTGAAGCGCCTCCTCCGGGCGAAGATTGCCCTGAAGCAGTCAAGGCCAGAGGATCAGAGCCGGGGCTCAGGACACACGAGCTCTGGCTCTGAAACGGTGGAGGGGGCCTGCTGGGCTTCTAGAATATGTGATTCCTTGAACACATCTACGTACGTAAACATCCAAAAGCTGTACACTGATGATGCACGTCCATTACTGGATGAACTTTTACCTCCAGGGTTGACACAGGGAAGGTGGAGCACCTCTCGACTCAGCCACCCCTCACTAAGTGCCGAGGGAGACGGAAGAGAAGAGTCAGGACAGACCTGGGCCTGGAGCAGGACACTCCTGACCTAGGGGACAGGGTGCTTGGGGCTGCCAGCCACGCCCTCCCTGAGATGCGGAGTCGTGGTATCAGTTACCGAGAGAAGAATGAAGAGGAAAGCACTGTTCTCACTGGAGAAGACTCTACTTCAGCCTTAACACTGTTTACACACTTCCTTTCCATTCTGATAACCTTTGAGAAGGACTACACAAAATATCAAAGTTTTCACTCTAACACATTACTAGCAAGGTGAGGCAACAAAAGATATTCAAATTCAGGTGATCACACTCGTTTGTCTAGTGATCAGTACTCACTCCCCTGCAGAGCCTGGAAGCTCTGGCGTTAGCAAAAGCACAAGCCTGCTTAACAGCGGGGCCCCTCAGCCAAAATGAAACACAAGGCAGGACCTTGGGCCCAGCAGCACAGAGGCCAACCCAGTAGACGTGGGGCAGCCAAATCAGCCCCCAGGACTGGTGCGGAGAACCTCCATCCACACTATAAAGCCAGACTGACGTTCAGAGCATTTCAAAACCCTTCCCCTTCTATGCGTACGTGTATGTCTAAGTTTGAATTCCACCCAGTGAGCCAGGCAGGCCGTGACCTACTTGCCTGAGCCCCATACTGGCCGTCCCCCTGCCTGGACGCCCCCTCGGCCACGGCACGCTTGCCGGCCCCTCCCTCAGCCTCCACATGTCAACCCCCTGCAGAGCAGGAACGCACCAACACCCCTTTCCCGCGGCACGTATCACCATCTGACTTAAAACACCTGCTCTTCTCGTTCACTCTTTACCCTCCGTGCCCCAGTGGAGCATAACTCCATGCAGGGAGGGCTCCTTTCTGGTCACCGCTGTATCTCTGCTGCCCAGAATATAGTCGGTGCTCAATAAATACTTGAATGAACCCAGAGACCAGCGTGTGGCAGGTCCCGGTACAGAAAGCCTTAATGACCGCGACAATGACGTCAGAGTTCAAGCGCGATGCTTGGCCTGTGTCCACGAGAGAGGAAGTTCTAACTTCTGACTATGCTTAAGTAAGAGGATAACTTACAAACAGAAAAACGTTAGTCTTTAAAACAATTCCCTGACTTAAGTGACTGTCACGAGGAGGTCTAAGTAGGCTTTCGTGTTTCCAAATCCACTACCTGCAAGTACTGCTCCTTTTAATTACAGGGAAAAGTCTTCATTCTGGAAAGCTAAGCCATGGCAGGGCCTTTTAAGTCTCCGAAAGCAGAGACGCCAGGTCACCTGCTGCCGGCTCGGGAGAAGCTGCGGCGCCGGGCGCGAGACTCACCGTGACAGGCTTGGTCTTCTCCCAGTCGGTCAGCAGGTCGGAGGTGCGGCTCTCCACAGCCCGGTCCTCCTGGACGATCTTCATCTGCAGGTTTGCCACCTGCTGCTGGATGGCAGAGTCCTTCCGCCGCATGATGTCGTTGAAGGCCCCCCACTCTCCCTCGATGTTGTCAATGTAAAGCCAGGAAGGCGGGAACTGGAACCTTTGCTTTTCCAGCAAGCGCTGGCCGTTGCGGTAGAGCTTTGAGGGTCACAGAATAAACTTAGCACTTTCCTTCACAAGGGCAGCAGAGACAGCTGTCAGATTCCCGCGGACGGGAGGGCACCCCGCGGCTACGGAGCACACGTGCTCCCCTCCCGACGGCACCGTGGCCAGTCCCGTGACTGCTCCCGGCTGCACCGGGTGGCCCCGAGCGGGGTCTAAGCGTGCTAGAGCTGGGCGTCACACCCTCCTTCCAAATTATGAGAAGGTAATTCAAGTTTGAGGACTTGAAGGTCCACAACTACAGCAAAAGATTTTAAAAGACAGGAGCCTGTGGCTCTCAAACCCTGAAGTGCCTAAGAATCACCTGCCCACCCTTACAAGCACGGCAGGGGCATGACAGAGATGCGCCGTAGACCCCACCTGAGACACAGTGAGGGACAGAGCTCACCTCGACTTGCTTTTCAAACTGCTTGATCTTCCGTTTCAGAGACTGCACGTAGGTGATGAAGGTCACAGCGTCGGAGGTGCTGGCCGTGTCCACGGAGTGTTGCTCCAGCTCCTGGCGAGACTGTCCGGAGAGAGCAGAGCGTTTAACGGAGAGCCGAGGGGCACCAGGGGGTTCATCACACCGGCAGGATCCTGTCTCCTCACCTTGGAGATCTGGGAGTGGAACTCTGTCATGTTTGAGCCGAGCATCTGCCCAAATTTGCTGAGGACCTCCTTATGCCAAGAGTCGTACTTCAGGTTCACCTTAGACTGGACCTGCAGGTGAAGGAGCACACGACAGCGGATGAGCAAGTCTTTCACGCTGGAGTGTTTATGCCTCAACTTCATTTTAGTCAGATGTTGCCGTCCCAGCTCCCTGGACACCTTTCAATGAGACAGCAGAGCTCACCTTGCCGTAATCTATGACTACTGGTCCAAACTCCTTCTTGGTCTCTGCATTGTCAAAGGTTCCTCGGGCCTTCCTTATCTGCACCAAGAGCGCCTGCCACTTGTTGAGATCCTCCCCGAGTCTGTTATAGATGTTCTCAGCTTGCATGTCCCACAAACACTGATACTGAAGCCAGACCTGCAAGTGAAGAACAGAGTTAGATACTACAGTTTGACTTTTCATTTTGTAAAATATTAACATATATTTTCATATTCTGTTAAAAGTCTCATGCTCTTTCATCGCCGTTAGGAAAACTCTCACTTCAAATTCTCAGAATTTTCCTAGCAAAAGAGAATTGTTTCCTGTTCTCCAAAATGATTAATATCCCACAAGGTTTGCCCTATTGTTCACTCCTTGTTTTAAGGCAGCAGATTTTACCTCATCGTTCACATTACACATAGTCAAGACCTCCTAGCTCCATATCATTAAATCTCATACTCCTAAGTGTGTAAGACAACATACTGGGATGAGACTAGCTTCTCACCTTGACGTACTGCTCGACTTCAGCTACGATGCCCATGACCGCAGAATACGATTCCTCCAGGGCAACGGGGCCATCTGGCATCCGTGTCAGAGCATTCCGGTAGAATTTCTCTTCTTCGGTCAGTTCATAGTGGACACCCACCTAACCAAACAAAGCCAGAAATGAACGCAGGTAGTGCGCACAAAAATGTGAATCTCAGAGTCACTTTCACTTAATTAAAATAAACCGAAAGAAACTGTATTTAAGGGATAACATTCACTTATCCCAGTCACAGGTAACCAGAAGCCTACTTATAATATAACTCCTCAAACCAACGAAAGGAACATCAACCACAAGCCAGAAGATGTGGCGTCACTACTGGCACAAGGCAAAAACGGTTAGAGAGCAGGCGAGCCCTAGGAGCAGAGAGCACGGCGCCCCAGAGCAGGGCCCTGCAAGACCTGAGCCTCTCATCCAAGAAGGCAGGACTGAAGGTGGCGCCTACGAGAGCGTGAGATGACCACGACCAAGTGTTAGCACCAACGTGGATGCTGGAACCCGCGACACAGTCATTTGTTTGTTTCAGCCACTTGTGGGCTGTCACGTGCCAGGCACTGTTGTAGGTACAACAAACAGACAAAAACCTCTGCTCACATAGATTTACATTCTGTGGGAGGAGAGAGACAACTAAGGGAAAAGCAAAATACACAGCATGTCACAGGGTGAGCAGTGCCATGGAGGAAAGCAGGGAAGAGGGGGCGAGGGGACGTGGGTGCAGGGAGGATGTATTTTGAGCAGGGGAGTCAGGGAAGGCCTCACTGAGGAGGTAACGAATGGGCAGGGACCAGGAGGTGGAGGGAGGGAGCCTGGTGAGTATTTGCTCCCAGGGCTTCCGAGTAAGCGCAAAGGCTCAGGGGCAAGAGTGCACCTGGCACGTGTGAGGATGAGCGAGAGCCCAGCGCGGCTGCAGCAGAGCCGTGAGGGGAGGAGCAGATCAGGGAGGCGGCGTGTCACGTGGGGCCCAGGAAGGCGCCGTGGTGGGTGAGACAGGAAGCCGTTAACGGGCTCCGAAAGAGAAACGTCAGGGCAAACACACAGTTTTAAGATGCACTCTGGCTGCTGTGCTGACGACTGACTGTAGGGGGCAAAAGCAGACACAGAGAGACCAGTCAGGAGGGGGCTTAAATAATCCGACTGAGGGATTATGGTACCTTGGACGGTGGTAGCGCTGGATGTGGTAAGAAACAGATTAGGGTTAATTTTTTTTTTAATTTTTAAATTAATTAATTAATTATTTTTGGCTGCGTCAGGTCTTTGTTGCTGCACACGGGCTTTCTCTAGTTGCGGCAAGCAGGGGGCTACTCTTTGTTGCGGTGCGCGGGCTTCTCATTGTGGTGGCTTCTCTTGCTGTGGAGCATGGGCTCTAGGCACATGCAGGCTTCAGTAGTTGTGGTGTGTGGGCTCAGTAGTTGTGGCTCGTGGGCTGTAGAGCGCAGGCTCAGTAGTTGTGGCGCACAGGCTTAGCTGCTCCGTGGCATGTGGGATCTTTCCCGACCAGGGATCGAACCCATGTCCCCTGCATTGGCAGGCAGATTCTTAACCACTGCACCACCAGGGAAGTCCCGATTAGGGTTAATTTTGAAGACAACGACTGTGGGTGTCCAGGAGCAGGTTGGAGGACGGGAAAAGAAAAGACTGGGGGAGGAGCAAATCTGAGGGAGGGGTCTGAGAGACAAGTCCAGTTTGACACGTCCATCAGGTGGTCACATGGAGACGCCAAGGAGGCAAAGGGACAGGCAGTCTGGAGTTCAGGAAAAGGCCTGGCTGGAGACAGGAACACGGAGTTGTGGCACTGGTATTTAAAGCCAACAGGCTGGATGAGACAGAGAGAGAGTGGGGTGGAGACGGCGCTGAACACGTAGAGCCAGTGAAGCAGATAGGCCAGCAAGGTGGAGGAAAGCCAGGAGAGCCGGCAAAAAGTGTGTGGCAAGGAGGGGGCAGGAAAAAGAGAACTGAGCTTACGTTCACAGTTAAGGAAAGAGACACGCTTCCGGATAGGATCACTGTTTTCCAGAAAAGTCGGTTACAGCAGAGATTGTGGAATATGTTTATTTGAAAACCACTGGTCCTATTTAGAAGTACTATTGCCTAGAGACCAGGGACTAAATGCAATGGTCTCTTGAGTTTTCCTTTTGCTCTAGGAGTGTCCTACTAAGAGCATACTATATCTGGGATTCGCTTTAAAATAATCTGCTGCTGGGGGGTGGGGAAGGGAATATAATGAAACAAAATTGGCCACATGTTGATAAATAAAGCAGAGCTTTATTTATGAGCTCACATGATTCCCTCTGCTTTTGTGTATGTTTGCAAATTCCCATAATAAAAATGCAAGTGGGAAGGTGGGCAGGGAAAAGCAGGAATTAAAATTCCCACAGAAGTTCACGGAGGGAATTTCTAAGAGGCCACTGACACCAGACCTCCGAACCCGTCTGTGTGGAAAAGTAACTACTGGGAAGAACGTCAGGTCACACAAAGCTTCCTCCAGCTTTCCCTCAGAGTGCCGAGCTGAGGTCTGGAGTTTGAAAAGACGCGTCAGGAGCTCTTTAAAGAGGCGCGTGGAGGTGGAGTCCCAGAGTGAGAGGGAGACGCGGAGCTCACCTGGTACCTCTGACTCTGGATCCTGGGGAGAGACAGCACCACCATCTTCCAGGTGAACATCTCCTGGTACAGCTTGTACCTGCACTCCTCGATTGGCGGGTTCAAATAGATGACCTGGTTGGTTATTCTCAGCTCATGGACGACATTCTATGAAGCAAAGATTTCATTTTTACTCAGCAATCTATTTCAGTAAAATGGCTTTGATAAAGAACACTTTCTCTCTCTAATTATTAAACTACTTCCGTCTGAACCACAAAGTCTGTTACTTTATCAACAGACTCGGTCTTCCCTGACTTCATGTTTGTGGTCTGTGCCCCCGCCAAGGAAGAGGAGGTCAGAGGGCAGGCCCCGCTTGGGTCCTTCCTGGGTCCCCCAGTGCCTGGGTGTCATACACACAACAGGTGCTCAGTGAAGCACCATCGGATATGACGTGTGCGATGATATCTGGACACGAGGACCTTGCGACCTGAGAAACCAGTGACACGAGGCCGATTTTACTGATGTCTATTTACAAGTCGGGGTCAGTCTGTGCCACCTGCCAGTGCTTTAAGCTAATGGAGAATTCCAGCTCAGTCTCCACTAGATACTGTATCCACTCAGACACACTCACTGGCTTTTCTGCATCTCAGTATTTTAAAAAGTACACTCTGGGGATGAGTATCTGTAATATTCCAAAGTGAAAACATTTTTTAAGCATAAAAGCGGAAAAAAAAAAGAAAAGGTATAAAGTCTGCGCAGAAAAAAAAACGCCAATTGTTTCTCCCAGATCAAAGTTTTTACTTGCCCAGCTCTTCCAGGCTTCTGTTTTGTGAGACCTTTTTATTGGTAAATATAACACACATACTGTAAACTACATAAAACTAACACATGGCTTAATGAATCAGCGTGAGGTGGACAGCTTTATAACCACCACCCACGACAGGAGACAGGGACCTACTTGCAGAGTCTGAACAGAACTTTCTGGAAAGCTTGCTAGGCCCCAGCTGACCACTCCTTCACACAAATGGGAAACAGCTGGCTTGGAGACAGACTGCTGTCCCGTGTGCTGACCAGTGTGCTACTGCATTCTCTCACAAGAATTCGATTCAGATTTTTGTGAAAACAGTGACATTTTAGGGTCATAGTCTGAACACCTGCTTGTAGCAGATTATCATGTTCAGTTCTGGAAATGATTTCTTACACATCATACATGCTTAGAAAGCAGAGATTTTTTTTTTTCCCAGTGTAAATTTACTTCTAAATATTATTTTCTATTAAAAAAAACTTCTGTTTTTGAAACTATTTTAGACTTACAGGAGAGTTCTAAGGCAAGTATGAAGAGTTTCCATACACCCTCACCAGCTTCCTCTAACATGGTGTAATTACCAAAACAAAGACGTCAGCACTGATATAATACTATGAACTGAAACACTGACTTCAGTCAGATTCCCAGGATCTAACAAGGACGCACATCACAGTTAGTTGTCACAGCTCCTCACTCCCTTCCAGTCTGTGACATTTTCTCAGCTTTTCCTGTCTCTCTCTCATGACCGTGGTATTCTGGTGTCCTGTGGGATGGCCCTCCACCTGGGTTCGCCTGACGTTTTCCTCATGGTTACTGGGGGGAAGACCATAGGGGTGAACAGCCCTTCTCATCTCACCACAGGTGACAGCATACATCTCCCCTGGGATGCTGACTTGGGTCAGCTGAGCGTGGTGGCACCTGTCAGGTTTCTCCACTGTAAAGTGACCTTTTCCCTGGTAGTTTTTAAGGGGAGAACCTTGTTTAATTTACTATCGAATCGGCTGCCCTGGGAAATACTGACCTTGATCTTTGGCTCTCCTCCAGGTTTGTGACTAACTTGAGGTGCGTCCGTATCCATGTCAACCTCTGCTTTATCCTCAGCTTGTCCAAGAAGCACCTGGGTCCAAGCTCTCAGGCCAGCTTGCAGGCGGACGCCCAGTATTCTTTCAATCTGCAGAGAAAACACGTCCAAGAACAGTGTTTCTTCCAAACGTTGGCTCAGAGCACGTTAACAGAAAGCTGATGCTTTAGGTCCAGGATGGACTGCTTCTGACTGCAAGCCTTCGCCCCTGCTTCTCAGCCTCATTTCCTCACCTTCCAGCCTCAGATCACCGTCTGCTAGGCTGACTGTGCTTTCCACTTGCAGGATCCCCACTTATAAGTGATAAAGATACCAACACAAACGCAGCAGATGTAGCGAAGGTCTTGATATTTGTTCGGTATGATAGACAATTTACAGAACAAAAGCATTTTCCTGGTAGCCTCAGAGATAAAACTAGAAAACTATAATTTGGAGATTAAACAATTTTCTTTTTCTTTTCAAAACGGAGGCATAAGTGACATGTAACATTATTATTAGTTTTGGACATACGACATAATGATTCAATATTGGTATATACTGCAAAAGGATCACCACAGTAAGTCTAGTTAACATCCGTCACCAAACAGTGACCATTTTCTTTCAACAAGTAAAGAAGAAAGCCAGAATTCTCTTCTGATCTGTAACGAGACAAACAGATTTACAAATAGATTTCCTATGACTAGGATGTCTGTATGTCTTGTTTAGCGTCTGGCCACACAACCATCCTGGGAATGCAGCGAGGGCGGCTTGAGATAAACTGGGACTTGCAGTCGATTCAGAAGAGGGGGGCTGTGAACTTTCACTGTTTGGGTCCCACTGGTGGATACACTGCAACTTCTGTATCCGTTTTAAAGGAGAAAACCTGTGACCCACACACAACAACTTCAGAACTGACCAACTACCATCTGTCCGCTGAGTGACCCCTGCCATAAAACATCCTCCTTCTAGAGACTTCACAGCTGCACTCTCTGACATACACCGACGAGAAAGCGACATGGAGTGGTAAGTATGCTTCAAACACACGCACACACACCTCTCCCTCCCCACACACACCCCTACATGTGTGAGCCAAGATCCTCTCCACCAGGAATAAGAGGTTCTTGGATGCTGGGTGGGATGGTGGAGGGGGACAAGGTGGTCAGAGAAGGGTGCCAGGAAGAACCACCTAAATTATCAGCAGAGCAGGGAAGGGCAAGTAGGAGGTTGTCAAATATCCAGAAAACAGAGAGAACTTTCTCCTCCCCCACAGCTCCCTGCTTCCAACTTACAAAGAAGGTTACTACGGCCCACACCACAGTTCAGCTCTATCATTAGCTACATGGGCTTTCTGGAGAGAACTAGACTGTCACTGGTAACTTCTATGGAAACGTGCTTCTCAGTGACAAACTCATCAGCTATGGAACAGGGCCCACCCCTACGCAGACAGCAGACAAGTGGGCAGCACTGTGTGTAACAGGCCCCATACCCACCTCCATGTCCAGCTTGTTGACCCAGATGGGCAGGTTGGAGTAGGAGTGCAGGTTGAGGTCGTCCACGGCCTTCTGCACTCTGTTCAGGATCTCGGAGAAAGTCTTATGATCATACATGCAAGTCTCCAGGGACCGGACTTCCAGGTCTATTTTTTCCTCAATAATCAGCAGGTCATCCACCTAAAGGAAGGTATATTCAGTATTTAAAACGGCCACTCACTCTATTTCTTTATCTTACGTATATTCTTCTCAATTAATAAATGTCTGAGGCAGAGAAGTTCTTCCACAAATAGCTAGCCCTACGTGTTGGCGTGAGAACACACCTGTGTCTCTGTGGAGGAAGGGAAATGTATGGAAACGAGCAGCTTCCCCCCTTGCCTGCCCCTGCTCCCGGGAAGGGCGACCTCTGACTGTCAGTTTGGGAGGAGGACACCAACGCGCTCCGCTCAGCACTTTCCCTCGCTGGGAGCCGGCCACGCACCAGACAAGTGGACTCTGTCCTGCCCGCAGTGGCAGGCGCAGGGCCAGGAGGTGGCAGCTGGGCAGCTGGGCGAGGGTCTGGGGTGGAAGTCCAGGTCTGGGGCAGACTGACCGCAAGCACCACGACTGCAGATCGAGAGCCCATTCTCCACGCAGCTTTACCAGTAATAAAGCTCTCGTGCCCTTCACCTCTCTACTGGTTTCCAACCTGAACTCGGGCTGTCACTTAACGGCTTCCCTAAAGCCGCAACACCATCCAGCAGCCCGGTGAGCGAAAGGCTGCTTTCTCCCTCTCAGCGGACTCAGCCCTAAGCTGTAGGGATCACGCGTGCCCTCTGCGGGGGAGCTAACGTATTAACGGATTAGCCATCGCTGGGTTTAGCTCATTCCCCGGACGTGGAGGACGAAAGCAGAACACACCTTTTCTTGGAAGTTGAAGACAGTCTCCGCTAAGCGCTGCACGTAGGGGTCGAGCTTGTAGGACTCCCACACCAAGGCAATGCCCTCCGCGATCAGAGCCTGCACCTCCTTTTTCAAGCCCGCGACCAGCAGGGAGATGGTGTTGCGCTCCTCTACCTTCTCACACGTGCGTTCGTAAGTCCGAACGCTCTCGATCAGCGAGATGGCAAACGGGTAGAGCTGGTTTGCTTGGTGAGCCTTGTTTACAATCGCCAGTGGGACTCGGAAACCGAGCCACTTGAGGTTTCGAACTTCTTTGGAGAGTGTGATAATCTCGGGGAGGAAGTTAACCTTCAGCTTGAGGACGTTTCCGGACCGGCCCCGGACGCGCGTGCTCTCGATGGTGAAGATGCGGCCCGAGACGCCCAGGTTGCGCTGCTGCACCTTGCGGGCCCAGTCGTCAAAGATCTCCTGCGTGTTGAGCTTCATGCGGAAGCTGTCTCCATCCTGCTTCAGCTTCTGCCCCTCCACGTGGTTCTCCCAGCCCTTGCCCAGCACGTCCTCCACACGCTTCATGTAGGCCGTCAGCTGTCGGTCGATCTGCTTCGCCCAAATGATGGACCCCGACACCGGTGGCAGGTCGCGCACGTGGCTCATCTTACACGCCTGGCTCTGCGGGTACTGGACCTTGAACTTGTCGTGCAGAGACTCGATGTCGTCCTTCACACGCTGGATCAGCTGGGTCTGGTACTCGCGGATGGCCCCACGGATGTGAGGCCTGACAAACAGCGCATTGAACCTGGAGAAAATCCTGAACATCTCATTGGCGTTCTTGGCCGTGCCGAGCTGATCTCGAAGGCGAGCGGTGATCCGGGTCTCCACCCTGTCGATCCTCTCGTCGTATCTCTTCATCGCAGCCTCCCAGGCCTCCGTGCCCTCTTTGGAGACGTCGAGCCCGTCCACTTCCTTGACATTCTCGTAAGCGAGGTTGACCTCCTCTATGGCATTTGCGTCAGCAGCATCAAAGAGAACCTCGGCTACTTTCATGTCTTGGGGTTCGGGCACCTCTCCTTGGTTCTGCTGTGCAACTGCTGTGACCTGGAAGGAGAGGATTCGTAACAGAAACGGTCTGCCAAATGAAGACTCGTCCTGCTGCACACAAGCAACACACACCATACAAAGTGACCCGTCCGCCACGCAGCTTCAACGTTCAGTCAAACATTTCATACTACAACTCAACAAGACCATGTAAGACATTATATGGTACGCTTTGACTCTGTGCTGGAAAGATCTTCTGACAACGTAGTTTCGTTGCTTAAGCTAAAAGAACATGTCTTAAAACCTGGGTTTGGGGTTCTTCCCTCTTCAATGTTTAGACTATGATTAAAATTGCGTTGGAAAGCTCAGGAATTCACAGGAGTGCTACGTACAAACTTAGTATCCAACATGCTTTTCCTTTTTCTTTTTTCTTTTTAACTTTAAATTATAATCCATCAGTCCATACCAGAGTAGAGGGACAGATAAAGTGCTACAGTAACTGGGAAGGGTCCATTCAGTTCCCTTCATGCTACTGGAGAGACAGCAGATTACACACAGGATCTTTGCCTCAGGAAATGTTAAGACTTCCAGGCATATCTCAGGCCCACACTCTCAAAGAATTATAACGCTAGGCAGGGGTCTTGATCTGGGGTCCACAGATGCCTCGGATGAAACTCAGACAGTCTGTGAATTTGTCTGGGGAAAATCATTATTTTCACTAACTCCCTAATTAAATTTAGCATTTCCTTCAATTACGAATGTGGGCTACGGCCACCGCTGTTCACAGTTCCGACTCTGTCATCAATAGCTCCTTCCTCATCACGTTACAGTTGTACACACCCTAAGATCATGTTTATGTTCACTACTTCAAACTTATGGTATTAGGCCTGTCACTAGGTCTTGCTCTTTTACGTGTTCATGGAGAAGCATACAGATTACTAGATCACAATTTCGAAACTGCTGACCACTGTTTATTTGTATACCTGTGCGTTTTAGTTTATGTATTTAAAAACATTCTGAGGACTCTGGGTGATGACAGTGTAGGAGCAAAAACTGGGCACGGTGATTAAGCAGCCATTTCAGGACAGCGGAAAACAAGCAATGGCGGCCAGCACCTTGAGCTGTGTTTGTATCAGGTAAGAGCAGTGAGCTGACGGCCGTCCTGCCTGGAGGGGCTCCCATCCGCCAGCTCAGGCAGGAAAACCCGCAGCTTTGCAGGTGGGAGGACAACAGCAATAAGCATAAAGGGGAGGTTCTGGAAAAGACAGCCTGACGAGGGCCGAGGTACTGAATTACGTGGACACACAGGAGACCCTGGGGAGTCCTGCAAGAATGAAAAGTCTGGGCAGATTTACAACTTGCTGTCAACCAAGAATTCTATAACTGGTGAAACTCTCCTTCAAATATGAGAGTGAAATATTTTCCCCAATAAACGAGAAAGGAGGGCAACTGTTGCCAGCAAACCTATGGAACAAGAAATACCGAAGCAAGTCCTTTAGGCTAAGGAGATAGGACAGCGGAGAGTAACTTAGGCCATAGGAAGGAATGAAGAGAACTGGAAACTATAAATCGGGGACAAACGTAAAAGATTGTATTATTATTTTTCTTTTCTTCTCCTGATTTTTCTAAGATATATATGACTGTTTAAAACAAGGCTTGTAACACTGTACTGCTGGGTTTACAATACATGTAATAGGTATGTAATATACATGTATGGGAAGAACAGTGTTACTTCCACTGTTATAAATATGACAAGCAGGAGGAGACAGGGCTACACCGGTTATGAGGTTCAGTCAGTACTGAGCACATCATGATAAATTAAAGATCTAGAGTAATCCCTAAAAAAGAAAATTCAAAGAAATACAGCTACAAGTCTATAGAGGAATTAAAATGATATACTAAAAATAACACAAAAGAAGGCAGTACAGGAACAGAGAAACAACAAAAATGAGACGAATGGAAAACAAATAGCAAGTGGCAGGTCTAAATCCAACCATGTCAATAATGATCTTACATGTGAACAGACTAAGTGGTCCAAAAGACCGTTCTGAGAATGTATGCCTGCACACCTGAGTTTATTATACATTTTACAAATGTAAAGGACGTACATATTCCATATGGTTTACAAACAAAAAGAAAGCAGACAATGATCTTTTGAAACAATGATATCTGGGAAGAGGGACGTGGCAAAAAAGGGTCCAGACACCCTAGGCCAGAACGAATCAGCCCCAGTCTCAAGTCTCTCATGGACACAATGAAGGGTTAACATTTAAACCAACACACGCACATGTGTACGTATAAATCAGTACTGCACTAAGTAAAAAGGCGCCGAGGGTGCGTTATTAACAATCTGCTCCACCCTGAACAGCAGACACCCCTATCGGAGAATGAACCCTTCTAGATGGCATAATTTCTAGACTGGATCCCCCCCAACCCAACTAACAGCTTATTACAAAATTTTCAAACTACAGGAGGGTAGAAAGAATTCTAGACTGAATACCCATATACCGCCACCTAGAGCCTATAATTAACGTTGGCTCTGTATTGGCTTTATCCTATATCTATCCACTTACCAACTCTTCTACCTATAAGTATTTCTGGACTGGGTTTTTTAAAGGGAGAAAGGCATTGGTGAAGAAGAGTGGTGGACTGAGAAGAGATAAAAAAGCACGAACAAAGAAAAGGAGTCATTTAATTCTTTTAATAAATCTGAGGCAAATGCAATTATTATCCACATTTTAGAGATAAGGGGTCTGGGGAAAAGGTTAAATAATGTGCCCCAGGCACATGGCTAGTTCAACGGTGGGATTAGGATTTAAACCCACGAAGTCTGGCTCTGGGGTCCATGCAATTTGGAGATGGGGATGAATCGATGGAGAATGTGAAAGATTTGAACTGAAACACCAGGATTCAGAATCACTAGATCTTAAAAGATTACAGTGACGGGTAAAAACGGAGCTAAAGAAGTACTTCACAGTATAAAACAGAAACAAGTAGTTAAATCTAAACAAAAAAAGAGAGAGGGTCATTTAAACAATGCACATACGAATTTCTAGAATGTGAATCACACCTGTGGCCTCAGGACCCTGACAATGACAGCTCTCAGCTGCTCGTGCTGGCGTCTAAACTTCCTCATCTGGTCAAGGCGAGCCTGAAGCTTCCTGTGAGCAGGGTTGATTCGCCACACCATCTTCAGGTTTTCTTCCCTTTTCCTTTTGACAATGTCTCTCAACAACACCTGGAGTTTCTCATATTCATCATCCCAAGTCTGAAAGACTTCAAAGCACGCGACCATAACCTGGTATATAATTTAAGAAAGGAAGTTTATTATTAAAGCGTATTTTCACCTCAGTGCCCTCAGGTTGGTTTTCTGATATATTACAACTCACTTTTTCAAATTCTTCATAAGCAACATGCATCAGTTTTCTAGTGCCCAGCACTTTGAGTAACTGAGAACTCAAGTCTCTTGAAATCGCCTCCACCAAACGCAGGGCCCTCTGAATGGGGTATTTTGTGTTTCGGATCTTTCTCAGATGGGTGAAAATTGCAACAAGTGCCTGCCTTATCTTGTCCAGCTCAGTGGCAGACAGCAAGTCATTCAGAGGAAAATCTTTCATCAGAGGATTGTAGTCATTCACAGTTTCCAAAGCCTGTTTCAGACCTAGATTAACATAGAAACAGTTAATGGTTTTCACACGAAGTGATACAACTATAATGTTGTTATATGTCAGTTATACCACAATGAAAGAAAAAAGCAAAAGGATATTTCTTTTAGGTTCAAATACTGGTTAAGTAAACGAAAGTATATCCTCACAACAGAACATTTTGATGTTGCAAAAGATTTAGTGACACAGAAATTGGGCTATTTGAAAGAAAAGAGTGTTATTAACAAGATAATCCCAGTGTGGTCTCATTATTGCTTTTTTAAGAATATCAGTCAACTCAGACAACGCATATGCACTCCAAAGGCTATGAGTTGGCCCCAAAGATTTCACCTTTTTTTTGCTTTCTATATTATCTAAACATTCTAGTAATACCACCTTAGTATTTTTTTTTAACATCCTTATTGGAGTATAATTGCTTTACAATGGTGTGTTAGTTTCTGCTTTATAACAAAGTGAATCAGCTATACATATACATGTATGCTCATATCTCTTCCCTCTTGCGTCTCCCACTACTTTAGTTGTTTTGTTTTGTTTTGTTTTTTTGCGGTACGTGGGCCTCTCACTGTTGTGGCCTCTCCCGTTGCGGAGCATAGGCTCCGGACGCGCAGGCCCAGCAGCCATGGCTCACGGGCCCAGCCACTCCACGGCATGTGGGAATCTTCCTGGACCGGGGCATGAACCCGCATCCCCTGCATCGGCAGGCGGACTCTCAACCACTGCACCACCAGGGAAGCCCTACTTTAGTTTTAAAAAAACTAGAATTTTATCATCCTTAAGAACAGTAAAATTTAAATTTTATAACCATGGCTCAAGTTAGGGGAATGTATTATGCACGTGGAATCACAGAAAAATCTGGCTCCTGGTCTATTTTTTTTTTTTTTACTTCCTCTGGCATAAGATTTACAAAAGAAATGTATTAGGAAAGAAATAAAGGTTTCAGAGGTATTAAAAAATTCAAGGTCTACACTTCAGTACTAGTGAGTGCCCATATTCCAGTGAATGTATGCAGTATGATCAAAATAACTGGAAGGTTTCCACCTGGAATTCCCTCTAACATTTAAAATGTGGGCGCCACAACCTTTTTTGGAGGGGAAGAAAAGAACATGACAACTGCTGCAGTCCTGATGACTTGTTCTAACACGTCTCTGGTGGGCACAGAGTGGTAGAGCGACGTCCACCCATGGCTGGTCATTCCACATTTGTGTGCCTGGTACGTGCTCATTCAACATCACTCCCCCTGCTGCCCGTTCAGAAAGTAACTTTATCTTGACCACTTTTCAGAACAGGGAGGAGGGCAGAGAACAGAGGAAAGGGGCAGGTAAATAGCAGAAGAGAAAGCGCTGACCAGCTCTCCTTCCACAGCCCTGTGGGCAAAGAACTTCTGCTTAACATAAACCGTGTTTCTGCTTGGATTGTCAAAAGCACACTTGACTTTACACTAAAAAAGTACAGCCTACTCAAGGAACCAAGTAACTGAGAAAACAGGAGGGAAGCTCCCAGCGTCCCCTGTACTCATGCCTAGAAACTGGCTTATGTTCTTAAAACCCTGGAAGGGAAAGGGAGGTATGTGAGAAAATCATTTTCATTACCTAGAGGTGGGGGAAAGATGAGATAAGTTGCCAAGCAGTAAACAGTCAGAAAAGATGGTGCATCTATTAATTTTCATCACAAAACCCAGGTCAACAGCTTATTGATCAGACTATCAGCTCTAGTTCTTACCTGTGTCAGTGTCGAAGCTGACGGTGGCATGGAAACGCTTGCCGTGTTTCAAGATATCCAGCGTCAGGAGAACTTCTGGGCTCTCTCGTTTCTCCTGGATGCGGTATAACGCACGTTCCAAGTTTAGCCAAAAACTAATTTCCTGTAAGGCAGTTCCTGAGGCAGGATCTCGATCAAGTTTGGTCACCTTAAATATAAAATAACATTCAAGAGTATTCAGCATTTAAACAAAGGTAAAAAACGTACCGTTAACTAAGAACATGCATTATAATTTAGTTTTTGCATTTCAAGCAGATTTCCTTCCTTGTATTATACGCGGTTTAGTTTGAAATCAAAGGTCTGGACTTCCCCGGAGGTCCAGTGGTTAAGACTCCACGCTCCCACTGCAGGGGGTGCGGGTTCGATCCCTGGTTGGGGAACTAAGACGCTACATGCCACAAAGTACAACCAAAAAAAAAAAAAGAAAAGAAATCAAAGGTCTGAGACAGCTGAGATTAGTGCCCTCTCAGGGATGGTATTTAAACCATGTCACACGGTACCCTGACCACTCCACTCCACCTGGGCCGACATTAATCCTCCACTGAGCATTCCCAGGACCAGTGGGAGGTACTGCTAACAGTCATCACAGAACTCACCTCGTTGACAAGAACTCGGACCAGTTTTCTCACAGATATTAAAGAGTAAAGCATTTTACATGACATTTTCAATACTGTGCTCTTACTTTTTGAATTTCGCGGATCCAGCGGTTAACTCCAGATTGTAACTGATTGAGAAAAGTTGGGTCTTCAACCTTATCTCCGAAGTCTGTAACTTTCGGCTTTTCTCCACGCTCATAACACTGTTTTGCAACATTTGTAATAATTGGATGAATGGGCAGGCTGATCTCTGGAATTTCAATATTCTGCTGCAGGTGAAGGAGTCCCATTTCAAGTTCTGCAATCTTTTTTTCAACTGAAGGAGCCATTTTATCACCATCCCTAGAAAGACAGGAAATACCTCAAACTTTGTTGCGCTATTGGTCTCCAAAGAGATTCTATTATTTCAGGTCTGTCAAATATTAATAATACACATTTTATTAATGCAACAGATTGACATCCTCTTGGTTTACTAGCTTTTCCCTCCCGATTTCTGAATTTTACAGCATCTTCCACAGTGTTGTGAACATTAAGTAAAATACGGCATTCAAACTAACGAAGGAAAAATGGTTTTTACCTGTCTGCCTTGCCAGACTCTCTGATATAGGACTTAAAAAAAGGAGCCACCGCATTGCTAATGAAAGAGTGCAAGGTTTCATACGGCGAGTCCTCACTGAGCGTGAGGACACGGAGCTGGGACGATACTGGCTTGTCTGCATCAATCACTGGAGTCCGTTTAATGAACGCCAGGCTGAAAGAACGGAAAAGAAGGAACTAGAACAAAGAGTCTCATTCTTCATCAGTTTTAGTAACTGCAGCCTTCTTTGTGTTGCGTGCCAACTAAAAATTCATTTGAATGTCTTAATTTTAAAATCATATTAGGAATAGACTAAATTGTTGCTTTTCTAATAGTGAAATACATTGCTTGTCTTTCTTTACTCACCTATGTGAGAACTAGCAAATCAAGGTTAAGGTTATAACATGTGACCATGAAAGCAGACCAAGTCAGTTTATCTCATATGGGGGTTGAGTCCATAACCTTGCCCTCAGGAAAACTAACCTCCCTAGCAATTGCAAGTTACAAGCCCCGATTAACTTAAATCCGATCTCATAATAATTTGTCCCATTCATTTATGGCATTGAATCACATGTCAACTTGACTAAACAAAAGCCACCTGCAGGTTGAAGTGACGAGAGGACATTCCAGGGCCCTACAGCCTGGCCTAAACCAACCCTTCCAGTTTCATCTCCTGCTACACACCCCCTACCCCACCTGAGACACCCTTTAAACTACATGGCCCATTCTCTAAACTTCATGTGCTTTTGTGTAGTTGCTTAAGAAACCTATATTCATCTGCTGAAATTCCAAGTAACCCCCAAAACCCAACTCCAGCATCACTTCTCCCATGGGGCCATCCCTAGGCAGAAGCAATCTCCCCAGTCTTCATGTTTCATGGTACTCTACACCTCTAAGATTTTGCCAAGTATTACAGCTAGTTGTGTATCTGCCATCCTTTCTCCCAAAAGACCATAAACTTCTTGGGAAAAGGAGCTAAGTTTTATTCCTTTGCACACCTACTGCTGTATCTTACACATAACAGGTGCTCAAAGGTGGGTGAATTAACAGCTTCAACAGAAGCAGTATTTGAATTTTCCAGTTCTCATATTATGTATATGTACTTTATACATAATACCTCACATTATTCTAAAAAGTCAGTGGAGCTTCCCGATGTGACATGCTGAGAAGGGACACAGTCACAGTAGTATCCCTGCTGCAAATGTGCGACTTGACTGGAACCATGGAGAAACATCAGACAGATCCAACGGAGGGGCAGTCCGTCAAACTACTGGCCTGCACGTATCAACAATGGCAATGTCATCAAAGACACAGAAAGAAAGACACAGAATTGGATTCTGGATCATGGGAGAAATACTGTAGGGGACATTATGGAGAAAATATGAATATGTACTATACCTAGAGTAATAATGTACCAAAATTTCTGGAATTTGAAAATTGTACTGAGGCTGTGAACAAGAATGTTTTTGTTCTTAGGAAATGCTGCGAAGTATTTAGGGATGAAGGGGCAGGTTGTCTATAACTCTCAAATGGTTCTGGAAAAAAAATGATGATGCAAACATGGCAAATGTTAACTGACATCTGGGAGTTCTACATGCTATCCATGCAACTCTTGTAAGCTTGAAATTATTCAAAGTAAAAAGTTTTAAAAAGCCAAGGCAAGATAAACATTTACACATTTGAATTTGAATATGTCTACTGGAGTATAAACTGGCACAACCTTTTTAAAAGGTGGGAGATCTGGTAACACACATTAAAGACTTCAATGATGCATCGCATCTGAACCAGTAATGCTATCTTTAGGGATTTATCCTAAAAAGAATCAGACCGGTGTACCTATGAATGTTTACTACTTACTTGTAATAATGAAAACTCAGGTATACTCTGAGAGCATTATTAGATATGCTAAGTACATTATGGCTCAAACCTAGAATGGATGATGCCATGATATGGCAATTACAATAAAAATATTTTAGATTTTATACTGACTTGGAAATCCTCTTAATTTGAATAAATAAAATCAAAGATAAGAAACTGAATTAAAGAGCAGAAATCTTTTGAGTGTTTTCTTAGCATCTTTGTCTGAGTCGATTAGGATTTACATTTAATCCTCACGAGTTTACAGTCCAAAATAATGGTATATTCATACTACTCACCTATTGGACTTAACTCCATAATGAATGTCTATGTTGATGTTATAGGAAATAAATTCTTTTTCTTCTTCTCCTTCATCACCAACATCCTCTACAAATCATAATAAATATTCTATCAAATTCATGTCAGTATTCCAAGTTTTAATTTATCAACTGTTCAGAGCGCGATTAGCCTCACCCCAACCCCAGCCTGGCGTTTAAACCCCTGCGTGACTCGGCTCTACCTAATTCTCCCTTCTACCCATTTTTTCTGACTGCTGACCCAGGCACTTATTTGCTGTGGGATCTTGGGCAAGGTTCTTAACTTCTTGGCATCTCCGTTTCCTTGTTTGTAAACTGGGGACGCACTGGCTTGCCTGGGTCGTTGAATGACTGACTGGGCCGCTGCCTAGAGTGGGCCCTGGCCCCAGGGCGGTGCTAGGTGGTGTCCGATAAGGCCAAGTTCTCCCCACCGCATCCCAGCAGTCTCATCCCCTGTGCTCCAGTCACAGAGGTCGCTTCCCACCCCCAGCCCCAGGGTATTCTGCTCAGGTGTCTACTCAGCACTTGCTATGCGACAGGCATTACTTTAGGCGCATCACACATCTACCCCTCACGACGACACTATGGGGCTTGGCATGGCTATTATTATTCTTATTTTCCAAGCAAGGAATGTAAGTAAATTGCCCTCAGACATGTGACTGGAAAGGGACAGAGTGAAAATTCAGAAGTCTGATTCCAAACCCGGGCTCCTCAACAGCCTGCCCTCTTCCCTCTTTAAGGCCCCTACAGGGAAACCCCCATCAAGAAGCATCCCCAGGTCACCAAGGGGGCATTCACCTGGCTGTCCCCTCTGCTCTTATAGCGCTTTCAGAGCCTGTTCTGGGGTCAATTTATGAATACAGCAGGGATTTGAAAAAGCTTACTGGAATTTAATACCAAGATAACTCAAGATGCATGCGAATAAAATTTCTAGATAGTTAAAAATGAAAATTGAAAAATTAATATAAAAATCATAAAAATGGGAAGTAATACAAACCTCTGGATCTAGTACTAATGAGCTAGATGGGCACACCCTCTAGTTGAATTATCTTTGGTACGACATACTGTATGGAATAATTGCATTAGCAAAAATTAATATCGAAGGATTAATCTAACTTGATATGTACGATTCACCTTCACTTCTAGGTCATGGTGTAACAACAAAGGCAGTAGACTTAACTAAGTGATCTCGGGAAAGTCATTTTTCTTCCTGTCAGCTTCAAATTCGTAAAACGTAAAAGGGGCAACAGAAGAGGGGGTGGGATATTAAATTATGTGGTCTATAAGGTTTCTATAAACGCTAAAAACTATGCGCAAAAGCTATTTGCTTCTTTCGTTTTAAGATGAGACAAATACAAAATTCACACTAAAAGAATATAAAGTATTAGTATATTTATTTATATATATATAAATCTACATTTATCAAGACAATTAACTCTTCCAAAATGTTGTTTTTAGTATAATTTTAGGAAGGAGAGGAGGAGTGAGTGGCGGAACATTTTCGTATGCCAGTGACTTCCTAGCTGTTTTTTAAAATTACTAACTACCTGAAAAAAAACCCCAAACCAACCAACCGAGTTTTCTAACTACTGAAATGTGGACATACCACAAGATAAGATAAATCATACTGCCTGAAACCAATCAAACATATAATTGCAATCTGTAAGACACAAAGACAAAGAGTATAAGGAAATACCCCCAAACTAAAATAGTTGTCAGGGTGGTGGGATTACGAAATATTTTTTCCCTTGATTTTTGGAACTTTCAATAATGCTGTTCTATGACTTATATAAAATATATGTCATTAAGATAACACCCAAACAATAAATAGACAATAAAAGTAACATTCTATAATCACCAAAGGAAATTACTAAGTAAAAAGTATGGTGTAACCTTGAATCATATCTTCCTCCCTGACAGAGCGGCATCCTCTATACAAATAAAATCATATAGAAAACATGCCAACTGGACACAACATCTAACCACATCCCCAGCACATCCTAATGCAAACAGGGTTAAAGGAACCGGCAGCAGGCCAGGCGATGAGTCACGGCGGCTGTCTCGGGACCACTGTGAACGCCCAGCCCAGCCCAGCCCAGCCCAGCCCGCGCTAGGAATAACACTGCAATGCAGCAGGAGACGGCTGGGGCTCGGGAATGCACACACGATGACATAATCCTCAGACACGGGTATGCAAAATACGTGTCCTCTACTGCTCTGTAAAATTCTAACTTCCTATGATGACAGTAATTTATGCAAGTCATTATTAATATCAGCCATAGACTACATTTTGGATTAGTTTTTTAACGCTACTCCCCATAAATACGAAGATCATATGAAGTCTGAGGATGTCTGATTCCCATTATAAAGAACACATGACATTGTTTTATAAACTGCCGAACAATTTAAACTTTCCTGCCTCTTTATAAATTACTGTATTTTCCAAATAACAATAATTCTACTTCTGCAGAAACTTTAAAAAAAATTGTTTAAAGGAGGAGAGAAAGACACTTATTAGTTGATTCCCAACAAAGAGGGTACTAATCCTGCTATATACGAACACCATCTGCACGTTTATCAGGTAATACCACTTTCGGTAAAGTCTGCACCAGTTTCCTAATGATGCTAAAGTTACTGGTTAATACACAACAGACTGATACTGTGCTGCCTACTAACACATTCAGGGAACTAAAATACCAGCGCTCTCGAGTTCCTGTGCCGCAAGCCATTCTGATACATCTTACAGCGCCCTGTGGACATTCCTTTGGTTAACTTCTGAGAGTTTATCAAATTCCTAGAGATGTTCAAAATGTCATTTAGCACTATTCTGCATATGCTTCTATTGAAAGATGAATGTATTTCAAAGTAGGAGTGATTTGTATAATTACCTTGTGAATTAGGTGAGCAATGTGCCTCATTTAATGAAATACAAACAGATGCACATTCAATAATTACCTTAAGACTCATACCACCTCTCCTAGGTAGATGGGTATGTGTCCGCAGACTGGTGAACAGGCAACTGGAAAGGGGCGAGGGGAGGCTGCCGGCTCCCCTGCCCTTGGTCATCCCCTCCCTCCCTCTCCCCTCCCAACGTTCTCCAGCCACAGGGCAAGCCTCCTCTCAAGCTAGCAAACGAAGCCAGTCATTTTCTTTGGCCAGATGACGTGTTACGTGTTCCTGGCTCTCTTTATCTTTCCTTTTCTTTTCCCTTTAAAATCCAAACAGACTCCTAATACCACATTACTTTGGGCGATTCGCTGGCTGTCGTACACTCCCGCCCGGTACACGCCCTCCTGGTAGCTCTCCGCTTTCCCATCCCTGGTACTTCCTCCAGCCACCTTGACGTCCACCCGCCCTTCTGTCCTCCTTCTGAGGCCGTGACTTCTTCGCATCCACTCCCTGCCCTGCACAAGGCTAAGAGCGTGGTGAGCGTCTTGAGTCTTCTCCTCCATCCATAACATTGTTGGGAATTTGAAAGGAGGGTTGAACCCCATGTAATCCTTGTACACAAGGTAAAATTGGGGCTCCTCTTGACATTTCCAGAAAAAAAGAGAAGGAAGTGAAAAATACTAAGTCAGTAATGCCTAAAGGATTTAAGACTTCATGCTTTTTAAGGCTAACACTAATTCAAAAGAAATAATTGCTATGAAGTAAATGAAAACAAACACTCCTATTTAATGGATACCAAGGAATTCAACAGAGAAATTAGTTCTTAGGTTTCAGAATCCTTCTTAAAACATCCTTTTCCTAATTGGGTCTTAAAATCCTGCGGTTTTGGTTTCCTCACTCGTGACAGAGGCGCTGGACTAAATCTCTCCCGCCGTTCCCAGCCTGAAACTCCATGATGCTGAGAGTCGAAATTTCCATCTGTCTTTACTTTTTAAAAAGAAGTAATGACTGCTTTCCCTTTCCTGTACATGAATTCCACTCACTACGAAACGCCTCACTTTGAAAAGCATCTTGCTGCAGACTGCTTTGTCCTACAGAGGGTGGGGGGCCCACCTACGGCGTGACAGCGCAGGACAGCAAGAACTCAGGCTGATGGACTCCTGGCCCAGTGCTCCAAGACAGTGCCATGTCACAGCAAATGTTTCCTATTAATTTATTAATCATGTTATTAACCATTTTGGGGTCTAAGCCAGAAATGAATACTTTTTACTCATCAATCTACTACATTTCTTCTCTTTTTAGGGAAATTAAGTCCTCAGAAAAATAATGTTTAAAACTCCACAAAAACATACCTCTCCGTACGCCACCGCGTCTCTAGGAAGCTGAGTCCTGCAAGGAGCAATGGCTTTCTTCCAGACTCCAGTCATCTCTGCACTAATGAAGAGGGTAAAACCCCCTGAACCATGTACGTCAGGAACATCTAAAATCCCAAGCTTCGGGTAAGCACCAACTAAAGGCAGCCACTACTTCCAGTCTTAAAGACAAAGCTCCAAGGGTAACACATCTGAGTGGAACAAAACCGAACCAAAACCCCACAGCACCCGTTCCCAGCCTGGTCCCAGACAAGCCCTGGAACCACCACTCCAGCAGCTGCAAACCGCAGCATCCTTACCAGTCCCTACCTTCACCACCCAACCTTTCACGGGACAGAACACACCCCAAAATGCACTTCAGGTAAAAAGCGCTACAAAAGTGTCATTAACATCGTAATATGCCTATCACGTAGGGATCACCTACCTGGTCATACTTTTAGAAGTACGCTATGAGGAAAACAATTTTCTATAGGCCAGGAATTACAGGAAGGAGATTTCTCTTTTTAAAACGGGGAGCTACAATTTGACATTCCCTTTCACCAACTCTTCACTATCAAAATTAACTGTTAGGGGGCCTTCACCGGTGGTCCAGTAGTTAAGACTCTGCGCTTCCCCTGCAGGGGGCACGGGTTAGATTCGATCACTGGATGGGGGACTACGAGCTCGCATGCCTCGCGGTGTGGCCAAAAAAAAAAAAAAAAAAATGATCAAGTGTTATAGTCACAACCTTTATTCTACACTTTAAAGGCGGCTTTACTTTAACAAAAAAAGTTTAAAGCTAGCTGGGGTACTTAAAAAAACATATAGAGATATACCTTCATATAAAAAAAAGCTTCTATATACAATTACATGTGTTTGGAAAATTCTTTCCATAAAAAAGGGGGGAAGTGGGAGGAAGATAAAGTAAAAGTAACTTCTCCTGTTCATTAAATAAGTTATATGACTTCATTGTTGGTGGCGGTCTTTATTCAGTTCAAACCATTCAGATTTATTCTCCATATCATAATGCAAGCCTGCCTTTTCACTGTAAATAACTACTGGATGTTCGTATTTGATTAAATGTGCAAATGGCAATGCTAACTCATAAAAAACCAGCCCTCCTTCTAAGTGACCTGGGTTAACACTTATATCTAAATTATGTAAGTGTAGCCAGGATGCTAGTAAGACTGATGGGACGACATAGTTTTTTCTCAGATTTTTGTAAGTGAAAAATAAGTTAAGACAGGTTGAATTACTAGAAATACTTCCAGGACTTTTATAAATCCAGGGATGAGATAGGATTTCAATTGCAGACAGTCTCATTACCTAGTCAACATTCAAAAGTGCAAGTCATTATGGAGCCAAGATTTGGATCCGTGGATACTCGCTCTGCTGAAAGGAGAAAATGTACCCATCAAGAAAACAGAGGTGATTTGCACCAGAAAGCATTCAACAGAAATAGGGTCCCCCTCCAATAATTTTAGCAAAGTTCAATTCTAAGTTGTTTGAGAAAAGTGAATCACTGAGGAGCACTCTAGAAGCAAAGACCAAAACCTACAATTTTTTTCTGTAAAAAAGAAACTGAGACCTAAGGTAGAAATCACTGATTTCAAAACAAAAACTGTGCAATGAAAATATGATCAAGAATCAGCCAAGGTAAAGCTACTCAAAATACAATAACAATGCAGATTAAAATGTATTTTAATAAAATAATGTATATTCATTAAAAAACGACCAGAAAGACAGATACCAAAATGCTGACAGTGGTCATATCCAGGTCGAAGGATTTCAGGTGACTTTAATTTTATCTGTATACTTTAATTTTCTATTGTGACTATATACTTTTTTTGAAAGAAAATAGATGAGTCAAAAAAAAATTTTTTTTAAAACAGTAGCAGTTTCCATGCAGGAAAACAACCCCAAACACTCGCTGGGTCACACTCGCTGACCCTCCTGCAGAGGCCAATGCTACAATGAAGCATCTCCTGAGTAGGAAAAACCTTTGAAAGAAACAAACTACCTGCAAGAAACTAAGTGTGTGTAGGGGAGCGGGGAGGCAGATAGCTGAGATTCTCTTACTGACAGAACCATACAGCTTTTGAGATTATAAGAAGCTTGTCTCCGAACACTTTCAGACAATGCCCAATCCTTGGTGCTAAGCTAGCATTTACCCGGACATCATCCTTGGCTTCCCGGATGGACGGTGCCACACCCAGACATGTGCTGTCAAATAAGCTCGCCACTGGCTACAAAATGGTCTGAAAGTATCGAGGGGAAACCCTCCCTGAAGGCAAGCTCCACTCTCAAGAGGAACCTAGGCTTGCTTTTGGGAGGTCACTATTTGAGGAGACTGCTGGAATATGCAAACCTTTTGTCCCGTCCCTCCACTAGGTGCCTAACCTAAGTCTCTCTCCTTTTAAGATCTGTAAAATAGATTCAAAGACCATGGGGCCATCATTAGGATCATCTAAGCATCACACAAGTACAAGGCATGATGAAGGAAAACAAGCAGTGGGCTGGACACTGACATGCTGAGTCTAGCCTAGGGAGTAGGATTAGCCGGTGTGACCTTGGGGCAGTCACTTCGACTGAGCCTCAGTTTTCTCGCGTCTGAAGTGGGCAGATGCACCCACTCAACAGGGACAGCATTAAGTCCAAGAGGGAGACCTGCGTGCGCTATCCACCTAGAACAGTGATGCCCCGCTCGCAGCCGGGGCTGTCACTGTCACTCCTCGGGCCTCGGCATCTGGGTCCGCACAAGGCAGAGGCCGGGATGCCCGCCGGTCAGGGCTCCCCCAGCTCCGGCTCGCCTGTATCTCCCCCTACACCCGGACGACCGAAGGACCACAATCCAGGCTGCCCCCGGCGCCACCCCTGACACATCCCTCCCGAGGCCGGCCTTGGCCTGGACGCAAATCGAAACCGAAAAGCCCATGTGACATTGGAGGCCGGGATGCGGCCTCCGCCCGCGCTCAGCCCGGGAGACGCTGTCTCCACCCAACTCGGCCATCTTGAGGCCGAGCTGACAAAGCGATCCCATTGTTGCGGGTGACGGCGAGACTGGGCGACCTCCTCCGTCCCCGCGACCCGGAAGGGAGCACCCTGGGGACCCGGCGGCAAGGGGTGTGGCGGGAGCGAGGCGGGGCACCGGAGGACCCACCGCAGCCCCGGCCCCGCACCTTTGAGCGTGGAGCGCTCCACCAGGACCGTGTGCACCTGCGGGTCCGAGAGGAACTTGCGCATCTGCTCCAGGGCGCTCTTCTCCTCCAGCGCCGCCTCGAGCGCGGCCGGGGCCTCGCCGCCATCCTCCAGCAGCAGCGGCACCAGCTTGCGCAGGTGCTTCTGCAGCACCGACACGTCGGCCACGTTCTGCACTGCCGACACCTCCAGGCCGGCCGAGCCGTCCTCGCCACCGCCCCCGGGCTCCGACATGGCGCCGCGCTCGGGACCCGCAGGCAGCGCTGAGAAGGCGGCCGCGACTCGGCGCGAGAGCGAGCGGGCGGACGCACGAGAGAAACGAGCAGCACAAGCCGACCGCCCGCTAGCCCACTGCCGACTGAGGAGCGGGAGCGCCGGCTCCTCCCTAAAGGCCGCCGCCCGTCGGCCCCGCCCCGCCGCCGCCGCCGCCGCCGCCGCCGCCGGCCCGCTCGCTCTCGCGCCGAGTCGCGGCCGCCTTCTCAGCGCTGCC
>NW_021703778.1:171079125-171159666 GCF_005190385.1 Monodon monoceros | reverse complement strand
GCCGCCGCCGCCGCCCGCCTCCCGCCGCCCACGGCCGGCGCCCGCCGCAGCCACTGGGCCCCCTCACGGTACCGACGTCACGACGTCGCGCTCAGGCGGCCCGGGTGACTCCGACGCGCAGCCTTCTGGGACTCGTAGTTCCAGTGTTGGGCGGGGCTCCGCAGTACCGACACCTCAAGCCCTAACGGTGGGAACTTGCGGGGGGCGGTGAGAGGTGGTCAGGGACTACGTCTGTCCTGTTCACTGCTGTGGACTCAGCGAACAGCACAGAGCCTGAGACACTGCACTAATACTGAATGAATGGTGTTAACGAGCTAACGTGTTTTGAGCATTTAGCCTGTGCCTGACATTGTTCTAAGCACTTAACCTGTGTAGTTTCTTTGAACGAATGAATGACTACGATGTGTTGAGCTAGAATATGGTCATCTGTGTTATTATATATACATAGGGAGACTGAGGATCTTTTTCAGAGGGAGAGGAGATGAGGGAAGTGTCACATTGCTAGGCTGGAAAGAGGGAGGTTGGAAGGGGACGTTCCCAGAGCAGGAAGCAGCTTCTGCAAAAGCAGAGAGGCCTGACTGTAGGAGCGATGTACGGGAAAGCCAGGAGGTGACACTTGAACGGTGGGGTGAAGCCTGGCTGTTGCAGGTTCTGGTTGCTAATGGCAAAATAATTCCCCCCAGGATGCCGTGAGGACCACGGGGGAGACCTACAAGCATCCACCTAGAACAGCAGCCGGGGCTGACGCTGTCATTCCGATGGCCTCAGCATCTGGGTCCACACAAGGCAGGGACTGCCGTGCCTGCCCAATAAGTTTCCCCCCTAGTTCCCATGTGCCTGGACCTCCTCCAGTACACCGAGATGACATAAGGGCCAGCATGGAGGCTGCCCACATTCTTGGTTTAGCAATGACAGTTATTATAAGGAGCAGTAATTGGCTTTTGAAAGTTCAAACTCATCACTTGCTTCTTAAGTTGGGTGGAGGAGGGGAAGCCAAAGGTGCTGTTTTTATATCAAAGCGCACAGTCAGAGAGCTGAATCCTGACTGGTAGAATGATGGTGGGATGACTTGACTTCCCCAAATCATCTTTGGAAAACTGCAAAACACGCAGTATGCCTATTCTTGTTCAGTTACCCAGTGCCAAGCCCCAGGAAATGCTGGAACATGAAGACTAATGAGATGATTCTTGTCTTTAAGAAGCTCATGGCAGAGGGGACAGATTAATATCCCATCCTCCTCCTGCCTTCCATCAGTCCACTCTTTTTTTTCTGTGGAATTTTTTTAATTGAAGTATAGTTAATGTACAATGTTGTGTTAGTTTCAAGTGTACAGCAAAGTGATATATATATATCTGTTTCAGATTCTTTTCCGTTATAGGTTAAGATTTTTTAAAATTAATTAATTAATTTATTTTTGGTTGAGTTGGGTCTTCGTTGCGGTGCGCAGGCTTCTCATTGCGGTGGCTTCTCTTGCTGCGGAGCACGGGCTCTAGGCGCGTAGGCTCAGTAGTTGTGGCACATGGGCTCAGTGGTTGTGGTTTGCAGGCTCTAGAGTGCAGGCTCAGCAGTTGTGGCGCACGGGCTTAGTTGCTCCGCGGCACGTGGGATCTTCCCTGACCAGGGCTCGAACCTGTGTCCCCTGCATTGGCAGGCGGATTCTTAACCACTGCACCACCATGGAAATCCCTATTATAAGATATTGAGTGTAGTTCCCTGTGCTATACAATAGGTCCTTGTTGCTTACCATTAGTTTGTTTTCTGTCTGTGAGTCTATTTCTGTTTTGTAAATAAGTTCATTTGTATCATTTTTGAAGATTCCACATATAAGTGATATCATATGATATTTGTCTTTCTCTGTCTGACTTATTTCACACTAGTCCAGTCTTATATCACATGCCTGAGCAGATCTAAATAAACTTCCTGGAAAAATATAAAGCACTGCAATGAGTTTGTGCTATGATCATAATTGTAATGAATAACAGTAACTCCACCAACAACTAACACTGAGAGCTCACTCAATACCAGGCACTCTGCTAAGGGCTGCCCCCTGCCCCATGTCTTTGGGGTAGGAACAGGGATGGAAGAAAATCTGTTAGGTGCAGGTTAGTGAACTCTGAATTGACCACACACCATTGGAGCCCCAGAAACCCAGCAGCAAACTGGCAGATGGAGAGAGGCTGCTTGCAGCCTGCACCGTGAGTCAGCACCACCCAGGAGACGCAGCCATTTGGGCATCCAAGGGACTCAAACATCCGCAACCTGGCTCCGAGCCAGGGCAACAGAGCAGCAGGCTCCGGATGTGCAGCCCTATATGTGTGATAGGCTCAAAATTAAAAGTGTTTGTTGTTTCTAAAAGAATGGAAATCAGAGGAACCTGAACAACCGGTCTACAAGGGTCCATACATTGATCAAATGTGCCTGCATTTCTGTTTTCTAAAGATGTTTGCTGTGTTGAATAAATACATCGTAAGAAGAATGGTCTATGTTGACTGACTGCTTACAGAGAGTGCCCAGCACTCTAAATTCCTTATCCTGGGGGCTGGCTAGACTGCCCCCAGCTGACAGGGAAGGGGATATTTTTGTGAGATGCTCCCTTGGCCTCCTGGGGCAGGACTCTGCCCCGAGCTGACTCTGTGTGTGTTGGGGGGGGACCCTCCACCCAAACCTGGCCTCTCCCACCGCAAACTCCGTTTGGCACCTCCGCTTTCTCTTGTTCACGGTAGAGGCTGCTTTCAGTTGGCAGTAGGCAGGGAGTGCTGGCGAGACAGAATTCTAAGTTGATGGGGGATGGTAGTGGCTGCTGGGCCACATGTATTTTATCAGAAGTTGGTGATGAACTGTCCACATGTCCATTCCCCGCCCTTCTCCTTCAAGTACTGCACTGGATGGCCCCTCACATCCAAGCTGAGGGCTCCTTCTCATCCCCGTCTTCCCTCTCCCTCTCCCTCTCCCAACCCTGGGCCACACTGAGCCCTCAGCGGAAGTCCGGCTGGCCCAGCACCTTCAGGCTCTGCGTCTGGCATTCCCCTCTCCCCCCTCGAAATTCCACATTGGGGTCGCCCATTCACTCACTCATTCACTCATTCATTCATTCATTCTATGGGCTCATTCCCAGCACCAGCAGGGCCTGGCGCAACGTGGGTGCTTGGTTAATGGCTGTGAAAGCAACGCCTCACGCCCCGGGAACGCGGTGCCGGGTGGCAGCGGCGGCCGGTCCACAGAGCATATTTTGGATTTTGACCTTCCCAGCTGCTCGAAACCAGGCAGCGTCATTCCGTCGCCAGCGCGGGACTCCACCCACCTATCGCTCACCGGGCTACAGGACACTTTCTGATGAAGCTCGTCCTGGCATCCCCACCTTTTCTGTCTCGGCTCCTTGTCTGATGAGCCTCTGGGTGAGTCTGGAATCACCCCGGGCTCCTGGCGACTTTGAGCCGGGCTGGACGCGGCTGGGGGGCGGGGGGGGTGGGGGTGGGAAGCGCCCCTAAGGAACAGAGCGGTCGCTTGGCGCCCTCTAGTGGCGCCGCGGAGGACGCGCGCCCCGGAATCTTTTCCTGTCGCTCCTAGGCCTCCTCCCATCCGTCCCGGGGACGCCTCCAGGCTCACCTTCCCAAGGTCACCCGGGTGACTCGTCCAGGGTCGCAAAGCGAGCAATGGCGGTGACCAGAGGGGAATGCCAGCCCGTGGTCCAGCCTGCATCCCACCGCCCATTGATAAAGTTAGAGGAGATTGCCTCTAACGCAGACAGTTCAGTCTCTCTCCTGCGCCCAAGCCCTCCGGGACGCCTGCCGCTGCCCTGGCCGATCCTCTGGAGGTACCCAGCCTCCTCTCTTACCTGAGAACTGTCTGTGTCCGCAGCCAAGGCCACCGCTCCCTGGGGACGCTGGGCCCCACCACCTCTCATGGACCTCGTCTCTGAAATCCTGCCCTCGCCCTCAAACGTTCCCTCTCTCCCTCCTGGGTTCTTCCCGGCCACGTCCAAGCTGCTCCAATGCATCCCTTCTTTCGAGAAACCCCTGCCACACCTTCCTGCCAGCACTTCTCATGCTTTGCTGACTTCTTCAGGAAAACTCCTTGAAAATGAGCATAGGTGGGGACTGCCTCTCACCCAGCCCAACCCCACACCGCCCCCCGCCACCCCCCGCAAGTGCTGCTGTCAAGGTCACCAATGGCCTCCACGTGGCCAAATCCAGTGACCAGTTCTGGGCCCTTCTCTTGCTCGACCCTTGGACGCCATTGACACTGCGCGGCTTGTGTGTGCTGTCAACGCTCCCTCCCAGCCCTGTGACACTCCGTACATCTGCACACCGATGAGTCCCAACCTTAGAAGTCACATCTGCTGTTGTTGGGTGGAGTGTTCTAGAAAATGCCAGTCAGGACAACTTGGCTGAAAGTGTTAAGACCTATATCCGTGCTACATGTTCTACCTATTGAAAGAGGTGTTGAGCTTTTGGCTTATAACTGTGCAATTGTCTCTCTCCACGCAGTTCAGTCTGTTTTTGCTTCCTGTATTTTGAAGCTCTATCATTAGATACATAAAGCATTGTTGTGTCCTTTTCATGAATCGACCCCTGGATCACAGTGAAACGCCCCACTTTATTCCTAGTAGCATTATTTGCTCTGAAATTTACTTCATCTGATGTGAGCACGGTCTCTCTGGCTTTCTCTGGATCAGTGTTAGTGGGATGTCTTCTCCATCCTTCACTTTTACCCCATCTGTGCCTTTATACTGGGTTGCCCAAAATGTTCGTTCGGTTTTCTCCGTAAGCTGGCTCTAGTAGCACTTAGTTGTCTTTAACTTCATTCGAAACAATTTTGTTAGATTGTACGTGACAGCTGTCACATCAGCGTGCATTTAAAAAAAACTTATCAAAATTGGTGAATTTTTGTGCAGCCATTTTAACATGGAAGATGGAAGAAAAAAAAGCAACATTTTCAGCATATTATGCTTTATTATTTCAGGAAAGGTAAAAATGCAACTGAAATGCAAAAAAAAAGATTTGTGCAGTGTATGGAGAAGGTGCTATACTGATCCAACGTGTCAAAAGTGGTTTTCGAAGGTTTGTGCTGGAGATTTCTCGCTGGACGATGCTCCACGGTCAGGTAGACCAGTTGAAGTTGGTAGTGATCAAATGAAGGCATTAATTGAGAACAACCAACGCTATACATGGCTGACATACTCAAAATATCCAAGTCAAGCTATGAAAATCATTTGCACCAGCTTGGTTATGCTCATCGCCTTGACGTTTGGGTTCCACATAAGTTAAGCGAAAAAAACCTTCTTGACCATATTTCCCCATGCGATTTTCTACCGAAATGTAAGGAAAATGTTCCGTTTTTAAAACAAATGGTGACGGGCGGTGAAAAGTGGATACGGTACAATAATGTGGAACAGAAGAGATCGTGGGGCAAGTGAAATGAACCACCACCAACCACACCAAAGGCCGGTCTTCACAAAGAAGGTGATGTTGTGTACATGGTGGGATTGGAAGGGAGTCCTCTATTGTGAGCTTCTTCCAGAAAACCAAACGATTAATTCCAACAAGTACTGCTCCCAGTTAGACCAACTGAAAGTGGCACTTGACGAGAAACGTCCAGAATTAGTCAACAGAGAACGCATAATCTTCCATCAGGATAACACAAGACCGCATGTTTTTTGATGACCAGGCAAAAACTGTTACAGCTTGGCTGGGAAGTTCTGATTCATCCGCTGTATTCACCAGACGTTGCACCTTCAGATTTCCATTTATTTCGGTCTTTACAAAATTCTCTTAATGGAAAAAATTTCAATTCCCTGGAAGACTGTAAAAGGTACTTGGAACAGTACCTTTTATCAAGAAGATAAAAAGTTTGGGGAAGATGGAATTATGAAGTTGCCTGAAAAATGGCAGAAGGCAGTGGAACAAAAGTGTGACTACTTTGTTCAATAAAGTTCTTGGTGAAAATGAAAGACGTCTCTTCTATTTTTACTTAAAAACTGAAGGCACTTTTTGGCCAACCAAATATTTAAAGTGGGTTTCTTATAGTTGGCTCTTGCTTTTAAAAAATCCTATCTGACAATCTCTGCCCTTTATTTGCGGGGTGGTGTGGGGTTAGAGATATGGCTGGGTGAAGTCACCATCTTGCTATTTGTTTTCTATTTGTCCCACCTGTTCTTTGCCAAGAAGTGAACCCTTGCTTCCCCTCCCCGACACCCCCAGAGCTCCCCATCTCAGGAAACACTGCCTGCCTCAGCCAGGTGCTCAGGGTGTTCCCTGGTGTCTCTGAAAAAGCTCCCAGCCTCTCACATCTCCGTCTGGTCCAGCAGCAAACCCTGCCACTCTCCCCAGACGCCTCCCAAATCGGACGTCTCTTCTCCACCTGCACTGCCAGTCCCAGCCTAAGGGTCTTCCTCTCTTTCTAAAATGCTCTTCCTAACAGAAAGACTCACAGACATAGAAAACAAACTTATGGTTACCAGTAGGGAAAGGGGGGTGGGGGGAGGGATAAGATAGGAGTTTGGGATTAACCGATACACGCTACTTTATATAAAATAGATAAACAACAAGGTCTTACTGTGTAACACGAGAAACTATATTCAATATCTTGTAATAACCTATAATGGAAAAGAATCTGAAAAAAAATATATGAATCACTTTGATGTACACCTGAAACTAACACAACACTGTAAATCAGCTATATTTCAATAATTTTTTTTTTTTTTTTTTGTGGTATGTGGGCCTCTCACTGTTGTGGCCTCTCCCGTTGCGGAGCACAGACTCTGGACGCACAGGCTCAGCGGCCATGGCTTACGGGCGCAGCCGCTCTGCGGCATGTGGGATCGTCCCGGACCGGGGCACAAACCCGTGTTCCCGGCGTCGGCAGGCGGACTCTCAACCACTGGGCCACAGGGGAAGCCCAATAAAAATTTTTTAAAAATAAAAAATAAAAAGAATGCTCTCCCTCCAGGGTCCTAAAGAGCTTGCTCCTTCTCTGCGCCAGACCTCTGCTCAAGCGTGACCCTTCAGAGGGGCCTTCAAAATTACACCACCACAGCTTACCCCTTTATTTATTGCTTCATTTTCCTCCAGAGCATGTTTCCCTGCATGACACATATTTGTGCTTCTTGCTTAGGGTCTGAGTCCCCACCTAGAATGTGATTCCATGAGGTCCAGGGCTTGCTCTGGTTAACACTGAACCTTAGAGTGGGCCAGTGGCTGGAACTGCATCTTTGCTCACTGTGGGTGAGGAGGGAATCTTTGAGGCCTGAGGAAATAAACAGAGTAATTCTGTTCCCTTCAGGTGAATTACAAGGTGATTCTAAAAGAACAGAAGTTAAAAAAAAAAAAAAAAGTGGGACTTCTCTGGCAGTCCAGCGGTTAAGACTCTGCGCTTCCAATGCAGGGGGCACGGGTTTGATCCCTGGTCGGGGAACTAAGATCCTTCATGCCACACAGCGCAGCCAAAAAACAAAACAAAAAAAACCCCAGTATTACTCAGCAGGTGTTAGCTACAAACACATCAAAGCCGATTTGTAAAGACACGGTCACAGCTTATTTCTATGATGTCCCTCACGTCACACGCACATGTTGATCGCCGCTCTAAGTCATCCCAGGTGTTTGGAGCTCATCTCCTTCCAAACCCACAATGCATTCCTTCATTTCCTCAAGACTTTGGGAAGAGGCGACACAAATATAAAGTTCTCGATGCATCTTTTTTTTTTTTTTTTTCTCGATGCATCTTCATGAAGAGTTACCTGATGGGATATCTGGGGATTTGAGAGGTTGGATTATGTCCCCCAGAAGACACGTTGAAGTCCTGACCCCTGGAACCTGTGAATGCGACCTTACTTGGAAATAGGGTCTTTGCAGATGCAATTAAGATGAGGTCATTTTGGATTAGCATGGGCCCTAAATCCAATGACTGGTGTCCTTATAAGAAAAGGGAAATTTGGACCCAGACACACAGACACACACAGGACGAACACTGTGTGACGACAGAGGCAGAGATTGGAGCGATGCGTCCACAAGCTAAGGGTTGCCAGCCACCACCAGGAGCCGGTAGAGAGGCCTGGAGCAGATCTTCCCTCAGAGTCTCCAGAGGGAGCCAGCCCTACCAACACCTGGATTGTGGATGTCCAGCCTTCAGAACTGCGTGAGAGCAAATTTCTACTGTTCTAACCACCCAGCGTGTGGTAATTTATTACAGCAGCCCTAGGGAATGAATGCACACTGTTCCAGAGACAGCTTAATAATTTGACCGGCACACCGAATCCTGCATCATGGACGCTTTAAGACTATGGGACGGAAGGCAGCTAGGTCTCCTTCTGCAGAAAACGAAGTTGTCTGAGACTTCCTGTGGCTGTGGGATAGATCACCCCACTGCAAGTCTGTCACTGTGTCCTCCGCAAAATAGAATGTGCGAAAGACCTGTGTGTCTGATGGGGCACAAAGATATGAGCTTTTGGCAAAACTTTTATGAGTGCCATTGCAACATGCTGCTTTCAGTGTCCTCATGCAGCATTATGGGATTCACTCTGATATTGACATGGAATACCGTCTGGTCATTAAATGTGAGGGACCGGCAGAGTGAGCTTCATCTTCTGGGACCTCTGACACCTACAGCAGAAATTGCAGGGGCAGGTGGTAAGACTTCGCTTTCTGCCCCTCATGAAGAATTTGCTGGACCACAAGCTGAGGGACGTCTAGCACAAGGCTAGCTCTTTTGTTGGTTTCCTGGGACTTCCTGAATGGTGATTTGTGCTCCCTCAAACATAAGTTTCTGCTCCGTGCCCTCTCTTTCTGTTCCATCTGTTCGTATCAGCAAGAAACATTATGACCAGGTGGAGGCTTTGGGGGTTTTTTGTTTTTAAAAATTTTTATATTATATTGGCATATAGTTGATTTACAATGTTGTGTTAGTTTCAGGTGTACAGCAAAGTGATTCACTCATATATATACATATACATATATCCATTGTTTTTCAGATTCTTTTCCCATATAGGTTATTACAGAGTACTGAGTAGAGTTCCCTGTGCCTTACAGTAGGTCTTTGTTGATTATCTATTTTATATATAGTAGTGTGTATGTGTTAATCCCAAACTCCTAATTTATCCCTCCCGCTACCCCCCTTTCCCCTCTGGTAACCATAAGTTTGTTTTCTATGTCTGTGAGTCTGTTTCCATTTTGTAAATAAGTTCATTCGTATCAATTTTTAAGATTCCACATATAAGTGATATCATATATTTATCTTTCCCTGTCTGACTTACTTCACTTAGTAGGATAACCTCTAGGTCCATCCATGTTGCTGCAAATGGCACTGTTTCATTCTTTTTTATGGCTGAGTAGTATCCCATTGTATATATGTACCACATCTTCTTTACCCATTCACCTGTCGATGGACATTTAGGTTGCTTCCATGTTTTGGCTATTGTGAATAGTGCTGCTATGAACATAGGGGGTGCATGTATCTTTTCAAAGTATGTTTTTCTCTGGATATATGCCCAGGAGTGGGATTGCTGGATCGTATGATAGCTCTATTTTTAGTTTTTTTTTAGAGAACCCGGGGGAAGGTTTCTGAAGTGATCTCTGCACTTGTAATCACAGAACCCAGTAGCGCAAACTCCAGCACACGACCTCAGGGAAAGTAAGGGTAACTGTGTCAATCATGAGAGGCTGGGTTACACTGCAGGGACAGACGGCAGTCAGACCTCAGTGGCTAGAACATTTCTTGCCCCAGCTCCATGTCTATCCGGGGTTGGCTGTGACTTTGCTGCATGTGCTCTTATTCTGAGACCCGGGCAGATGGAACAGCTTCTATCTGGAGCACTGTCTGTTGGGCACTCTAGAGCCCAAGAGCCACAACTACTGAGCCCATGTGCTACAACTACTGAGCCTGCGCACCTAGAGCCCGTGTTCTGCAACAAGAGAAGCCACCACAACGAGAAGCCTGCGCACCACAACGAAGAGTAGCCCCCACTTGGCGCAACTAGAGAAAGCCTGTGCGCAGCAACGAAGACCCAATGCAGCCAAAAAGAAATAAATTTATGTTTTAAAAATTGGAAGGATACAGAGAAGGTGAGCACGATCCTGCACAAGGGGGACACAAATTCATGAAGTGCTCTGAATTTTTACAACAGTGTGAGTGTACTTAATACCACAGAACTGTACACTTGGAAGTGGACGGGGTGGTAGATTTTATAGTATGTGTATTTAACCACAATTTTAAGAAAAAAAACTGATCAGGAGTAGTTTGGGCAGTGCTTGCCTTCTTCTCATTGTATAACTTAGGATATGGAATGAGCATTTTTCTCTGCCATGGTGAACCGTCATCGTCTTTTCTAGGTCTGGACCAGCCTCCAACGTGACCTTTGCAGGTTGAGTGATTTGACACGTCTCTGAGGTCCTTTACTGCGAAGGTTTTTGCCAGCACCACTTCCTCGGCATCTTCCTCCTTCTTGTCCCTCCCCAGGTCCCTCAGCCACACACCTCCAGCCCTGGAGCAGCGGCAGAGCCTGCACCCCAACCCTCCCCTGTCCTCCTTTCCTTCTAGGACCGTCACCCTTCACTCCAGTTGCACTGCCAGCTTTATTAGTGTTTTTGGTACCTTTCCTGCACTTCCAGCTTTTGGCCAATTCCCTGTGTCAATGATGCATTTTTGTAAGACATTAAGTGGGTTTATCACAGAAGGCAACACAACTACACACTTTGCTGGCTGTGTAGGAACTGAGTAGCAGGTGTGTGGTGACCAACGACTTTTATTTTTTAAATTTTTATTTATTTATTTTTAAATTTTTTGGCCGTGTTGGGTCTTCGTTGTTGTGTGCAGGCTTTCTGTAGTTGCGAGTAGGTAAATAGAGTAGGCAAGTGGGGGCCTCCTCTTTATTGTGGTACGTGGGCTTCTCATTGCAGTGGGTTCTCTTGTTGCAGAGCACGGGCTCTAGGCTCGTGGGCTTCAGTAGTTGTGGCTTGCCAGCTCAGTAGTTGTGGCTCACGGGCTCTAGAGCGCAGACTCAGTAGCTGTGGCGCACAGGCTTAGCTGCTCCGCGGCATGTGGGATCTTCCTAGACCAGGGCTTGAACCCGTGCCCCTGCATTGGCAAGCGGATTCTTAACCACTGTGCCACCAGGGAAGCCCTGACCGACTTTGAAAGCAGCGCCATGATGGGTTGTGGGTCTGAGGCGCACCTGCTGGTGATTTGCAGACTGAATAGCTTGCAGCACAGTTTGTACTTGACGCAGTTACTCACGTTAACGCATCGAGGTAACTGATATTTGACTATATTATTAACTATATTATATTAGTTTTATTATATATTATTATATAATATATATAATTATTATATAAATAATATATATAAAATAATATATTATATATATTATTATTTATAATATTATATAGTTATAACTATATATTATATTAGTTTTATTATATTATATTATAATTATAATATATATATTAGTTTTATTATATAATTATTATATATAATTATATTATAATATAATTATATTATAATTATAATATATATATAGGTTTTATTATATTATAATATATACTATATATATATTAGTTTTATTATATATTATTATAATATATTATATATAATTATATAATATATATAATTATTATATAAATAATATATATAAAATAAACAATATATTATATATTATTAATATTTATAATATTATATAGTTATAACTATATAATATTATATATATTAACTATAACTGATATTTGGCGTTATTTAACTAGACCACAGTAATTAAAATCCGTGCACATCGGAACTGTGCAAAGTAGGGACCACCTACACTGCCACTTTCCCTCTGTCTTCCTGCGCCTTCTCCCCCTGCAAGCAGGAGCTGGCCTGGGTCCCTTGCCATAGGATTAAAAGCAGAAGGTGTCTGTGGGTCTTTCAGACTTTGATTTTTCCCAGAAGTCCTAGCCCTTAGGAAAACAAGGATGTAAGGAAAAGGAAAGAACTGGAGTCTCCCTTGTGGGCAAAGTGTCCTGGAGAAGTAGGGGGCGATGAGGTATCCTGGGCCATGGGAAGATTCCCTGGGCTGCAGTGGGAAGGCAGGTGACAAGGTCCCGGGCCTGCTGCCCGCCAGCCCCCAGAGAGCAATGCAGGTTGTGCACCCAGGTGGTAGGACCCCAGGCAGGCTGGCCAAAGCGGTCCTCGAGGCTGGGGACAGCATTGTGGCATGGGACCCGGAGCCTGCAGTACCGGTGTGGATAAATGATGAGTGGCCAACAGGTCCCCACTCTCCCCTCCCCAGGCCCTGTCCCTGTGGGAGTCCTGACTTAGGAAGGGGCAGAACTCTGTAACTGACTCCTGTGATGTGCCGGCCCGTGGAATCGTGGAATGGGAACTGGGGTCAGAAATTAGGCTGTTATAGAAAACGGAGCCAGTGGAACTTCCTGCACACATGTTTGTGGCTGGAGAGTCATGCTTGCGATAATCACGGCTGTGCTACCGCCACGAGCTGGCCCGATCTAACGGCTTTATCCGACATCCACAATGTTAACAAGGTAGCTTATTATCACCGCAGTTTGAAGACGGGGTAATAGAGCCGAAGGCAGAAGTAACCTGCTTAAGGTCTCACAGGTAGCAAGAGGCAGAGGAGGAGTTCAGACTCAGAGACTGCCTGTGTCTAGAGGCTTCTAACCACCAGGAGCGTGTGGACTGTCTTTTTCCCAGTCTCCACTGTGGCACCAAGCACAGGGGGGCTGCCGATGCTCCCTCCCTCTCCCAAGTGTCCCCTGGCGCCCACCTCCACTTTCCATCTGTAAAACAGTGATCACTGGGCTTCCCTGGTGGCGCAGTGGTTGGGAGTCTGCCTCCCGATGCAGGGGACGCGGGTTCGTGCCCCGGTCCAGGAGGATCCCACATGCCGCGGAGCGGCTGGGCCCGTGAGCTGTGGCCGCTGAGCCTGCGCGTCCGGAGCCTGTGCTCTGCAACGGGAGAGGCCACAGCAGTGAGAGGCCCGCGTACCGCAAAAAAAAAAAAAAAAAAATCCACGAAAAAACAGTGATCACTGGCCTAGAGCAACTGCATAGCCATCCAAAACTCTGCTCACAGAGTGTTCACTTTGAAGAAAGAATCTCCTTCTTCACTCCAAAGGATGGAAACGTTTGATGGGGTGCTCCCACATTTTCAGTGGAATTCCCTATCTGGTGAGGTGTAAAGCACAGGGCAGTGTCCTGCTAGGTTGGGACTTTGCTAAACCTCAGTGCAATGATCCCTTTTCACCATGGGGGCAGAGGGGGGACACTTCCATGATTTTATTGACAAGACAAAACCCCCATTTTGCCCTGAAAGTGGTGGGATCTAAAGGGTTTCATCAGAAAACATGTACTATTTCCCTGATCCCAGTAGATGCTGGAATCCCCCTGCACTGCCAGTCAGCCTTCTTGTAAGTTTGACAACTGCTGTTTCTGTAACCTAAACAATTTCATATTTACTTTCTAAGTTGAGCAAGGAGGGGCTGTGGTTAAGCCATTTAACCTCCTTGCACGTCTGCTCCTCTTCCACGAAGTGAAGATGTGAGACCCCTTGCTTAGAAGCAGCACGTTTCCCAGTATCGCCCAGGCAGCTGTGCACGGCAACCTGGAGGCTGGGGGCTGGTCGTGCATTGAAAATGGGCCTCTGGGGTCAAATAAGGTTGGGAATCACTACGTTAGACAAAGCTTAACGAGTTTCTTCTGGACAGGACTTTTCAGAGCCTCTAGAAGGCCTTGTGAATCTCTGCGGGGCAGGGGAGGTGTAGTTTCTTAAATTCCTTGGCTATGGAATTCTTTTGGTGCAACGTCAAAATCCAGCCAGTGTGGGGCTGGAGGTTTACAGGTGATACCTGGAGAACACTGCTGCAGAACACAGACCCATGTGTTTAATAACCAAGGGTCACTACTGCAGCTTTTTGAAAAAGCAGGCAACCAGCGCTTCCCACCAATAGTTAATTAGTCCTCACTTTGGCCAGACAGAGGATTCCGCAGTCACCCACCAGCCTCACTTGCAGGCCTGTTGAGGGACACCTTTCTCCTGTTACTAAGCTGGCTTTGGAGGGGTTTGGAATGCTTGGCTGGCACGGCAGTGGGTGGTGAGAAAGTCCTGGTTCTGGTAGGATCCTGGCGCTGCCACTACCAGCTGTGTGACCTTGGGTGAGTCTCTTAACCTCTCTGTGCCAAGTTCCCCTTATTTAAATGAGGCTAATGAGTGCAACTGCCCCTGGAGCTATGAGAGGAATACATGAGACAAAGTGGCCAGCACAGCTAGCCACTCACGGGAAGCTCTTTTTTTTTTTGCGGTACGCGGGCCTCTCACTGTTGTGGCCTCTCCCGTTGCGGAGCACAGGCTTCGGACGCACAGGCTCAGCGGCCATGGCTCACGGGCCCAGCCGCTCCGCGGCATGTGGTTTCCTCCCAGACCGGGGCATGAACCCGCGTCCCCCGCATCGGCAGGCGGGCTCCCAACCACTGCGCCGCCAGGGAAGCCCAAAACTTAAGCATTTTAAAGTGTACAATCAGTGGTATTAAGCAAATTTGTGTAACCGTCACCACTATCCATGTCCAGAATGTTTTCATCACCCCAAACAGAAATTTTCAATCCTCTAAACATAACTTCCCATCACCCCAACCCGAGGGGCCACTCTGAGAAGGGTCGCTCTGGAGGGAAGCCCCTCCTCAGGGCCCCGCCCTCCCCCAGGACCCGGTGCCCCACTTGGCTGGCACCCGCCAGACACAACACCAAAACGCAGCCCCCAGCAGCAGCCTCTTCCCTAGCATTTTCTCAGACTTAAAGCCAAGAACAAGTTAAGCAATTACGTGCTTCTTTAACCTCTCTCAATACTGCACCTTCAGAGTGAGAAAGTGAGGTGGACAATTACATGTGACACAGTATCCTTGATGGGATCCTGACACAGAAGAAACACACTGGGGAAAAACTAAGAAACTCTGAACAAACTATGGACTCTAGTTAATAATAATGTATCAATATCATCTCATCAATTGTAGCAAATGTACAACTAATGCAAGATGTTAACAATAAAGGAAATGGTGTGTGTGCCCGTCTATGTGTGTATGTGGAAGGCTGTAATAAGGGCACCCCCTACTCTTAACTTTTCAGTAAATCTAAAACTGACTGATTGATTGCCACGTTGCGGGGCATGCGGGATCTTCGTTCCCCGACCAGGGATCGAACCTGTGCCCCTGCAATGGAAGCTCGGAGTCTTAATCACTGGACTGTCAGGGAAGTTCCTTTTCTTTTTCTTAATATAGTCTAATAACAGAAAGTGAAGCAGGGTCCGTTGTGATGATCTCATGTGTCAGAGAGCCCCTCCTCTTGAGGGCCAGGCATCCTAACGGACGGTGGGTGCCTTTGGTTCTGGGGAAAAGGATCCCGATGTGGCCATGCCTAGACTGCTCAGGGGCAGGCCCCATCCTGTACGGTGAAACTTGCAACTCTGGGCCGTGGCTCCAGCATCCTAATTATGCTCCCAGAACACCACAGGCCTGTAAAGGTTTTCCAGACACTGAGGCTGATGTTGGAAGCAGAGGGGACACGAGTGACAGGTGAGTCTCATGGACGAAGGCCGAGTCCCTTCTGGAGGCGCTCGTCCCCTCGGGGTGCAGGAGCCACCTGCTGGAAGGCCTGCGGGTTGAGCAGGTTGATGCCTGGGTCCAACCCTGGCTCCTTCACTCCAGGCTGTTAGGCCTCAGCAAAGTCTCCCCATCTACGACACTGACCCCGCACCGCTGTTGGAAAGATCTAGTTAAGACAACAAAGTCAAGTGGTTCGCACCTAGAGGGTGCAGGCCCGCCACATACCCACTGTCTACGACTGGTCCCTGAAGCCATTCGAGGACAGGGGGCGCTGCTCGGCTCAACACGTGATCCACGGCCAGCTTTCTGGGCGGATGAACAGGGTGCCCGTTTCCCCGGGCCGCTGCGTCCCGCCAGGCCTTCGCCCCGCTTCTTACTTGGCAGGCATATTCCACGCACCCCGCCTCACCTAGACCTGAGGCAACCCTGTTCTCCCGGCAACACTGTACCCATGTCACAGGCGAGGGAACTGAGGGCCAGATCACCTTTTAGGCGGGTTCTTTATTCAGCAAGTGTTCGAACTCGACTTGCCCACGGCCGCGTGCAGAGGCCGAGACCGGCCGGTTGCCCGCGACCTTCTGAGTCTAGGTCTCTCCGGCCCTTCACCACTGCACAAAGACACCGTCTCCACCTCGGTCAAGCGCCCGGGACTCGGCTCGGTCCAGTGCCCCGGTCCAGTGCCCCATGGCCCGCTTAACCATGTTGAGCCCTCGGACCAATCCCCAGGGCCAGAAGCGGGAGGCCTTGGGATTGGCCCATCCCGGCCGGGGGGCGGGACTCTTGTTCGGAGAGTAGAAGCCTCGCCTTCCCTCCCCACCCAATCTCTGTCATCCGCGTGAATTTCGCTCGCTCGCGAGACTGGCATCCGGTTGGTGCCTTTAACCGCCCACAATGCACCGGCGGGGGCGGGGCAGTCGTATTTTGGCGTGGCCTCGCGCGCTGCCTGCGTCATTTTTCCGAGCCGGCCTGGAGATTGGGATCCTGCTGGGGGCGGGAAGTTTTCCCGGCTCCCTGTTTCTGGAGAATAGGATAAGTTTCTTAAAATGGGTCCAAGGGCCTTCTATCGCCGTTCCTTCCCTGGCCCTAAGGCCTTGTCCCCGCAACCGTCTCCGAAGCGCTGGGTTCCGTCCTCACTGCTGTCTTGGCCTGGCTCGCGCTCCAAGCACTCATTTGATTTTTCTCGTTCCACCTAGAGTAGGGATACTTAAGCTGTGGTCCTTGACTGGAGTTCCGGAGGCTGTGATCCGCTTCAAGGTACATGCAGAATAGGCTGTGTAGGAGCACCTGGGGATTGCTGGGGGCGGCGGGGCTTTCATCAGACTTAGGTGCTGAGAACCCTCACAGGACTAACAGGGCCCCACATGGTCCGTCTGTGGGCTCTTTGTCAGCACGGGGCCTGGCACAGATGTCCTCAGATGCTTATTAGAGGGAAGAGAATATTCTAACTTTATTTCTCCCAGTTACCCTCCGCACACTCCTCAATCTACTTCACAGGAACACTTGGTATCACCGCACACAGCTTTTGATTGCACACCTCCCTGGTGGGATCAGGCTCTTCCCTCTGCCGGATCGTTCATTCATTCATCCTTCCATCAAACCATGATGGAGCCTATGAACTAGCGAGTGGAGGGATGGAGCACAGCGCCAGATACTGGAGACACAGTGGTGAACAAGACAGGCCCAGGCACTGTTCCCGCTGAGCTCATGGTCTCCGGGAGACACAGGGAGGTTGGAGCTGAGGGAAAAGCCGTGAGCGCCTCTGGATTGGTCACCAGGGAGATCTGAGACTGAAGGATAAATAGCTAATAACCGAGTCAGGGTGAGGGGGGAACGGCACGGGTAAGATTCCGGCCTGTCACAGGAGGAGAGGAGAGAAGAGAAGGCGTAGGGCCAGCGTTTTGACCCTTGGAGGGTTGCTAGGAAGGTGTGCACTGATGAGATGAATGTTTTTGGAAGATGCAAAACCAGGGGTGCTCTCACATGAAGAACTGGCTGGCTGTTTATGTGAGGGATGCAAGAGCAGGAGGGAGTCGGGCAGACGGAGGCGGGAAAGAGAACAGCTGAGCAAGGGCTGGATGTAGAAATCCAACATGTGCAGGAGCCTTCCTGGGCCTCAGTTTGCCCATCTGTAAAGTGTGAGGGCTGGACTCCACCTTTAAGGTCCTCCCACCTGTGATTCGAATTTAGCAACACGCCAGGGAGGTGAGGGTTTGTAAGTGATTACAGCAGGGAGAGAGAAGGAAGGGAGGCGGGAGAGAGTGACACAAACACAAAAGGGAGACTGGGAAGAGCAGGACCCAGGGGCCTGCCCAGGTCAGAGCCATCCTTAGATTCAGACCCTCAGTTGTCCTGCTGTGGGACCTTGGGCAGTTCACTCCAGCTCCCAAGGGCTCAGGTTTTGTCTTTGTGATATGGGGATAGTTAGTAAGATAGGTGACACTGTCTCTGGGTTTTCGGGGATACCGTAGCCAGGGAACTGCAACTCAGAAAAAACCAACTACAACATTGATTTGCATGCATATAAAATAATCTCTGGAAAAATAAGCAAGTTTGCCTCCAGGGAGTGGAACTGGGTGAGTGGATGGTGTAGGGCAGAGAGGGCAGAAAGGAGAGGAAGGAAAGTTGGTTTTTTTTTTACTGTTTTTCTTTTTGAATTTTGAACCACGTGGCAAGTCAGAGAGCAATGCCAGGCCTTCGTGTTTCTGCACTGGTCACAGCCGGGCGCATACCAAACTTGAAGGCAGAGGGCACATTAGCAATGGCACGTTCTGGGTATCTGGACCCCTGAGTTCTGATTGAGGTCTCCCACCAACATACCCTGGATTTATTTTCTTCACTTCTAAATTTGGAGACAAGTGGGGCCTTTATAGAGGGTAAAGCAAAATCTTAGGACCCTGCTGGCTTGCAGGGATTCGGATTCTACCAGTGACTGGCTGGTGAGCTTGGGTAAATCACTTAATCCCTCAGAATCTCAGTGTTCTCATCTGAAAAATGGGGATTAATGCCACCAGCCTAATTGTTGTGAGAATTTGATAAGATGCTGTGTGCAGCAGGGGGGCAGTCCAGCACGTGGTAGGTGCTCAGTAAGAATTACTTCCGGGTGGGGTAGGGACGGACTGGGAGTTTGGAATTCGCAAATGCAAACTATTACATACAGAATGGAGAAACAACAAGGGCCTACTGTAGAGCACAGGGAACTGTATTCAGTATCCTGAGATAAACCATAAAGGGAAAGACTATGAAGAAGAAGGTATGTATATGTGTAACCGAATCACTTTGCTGTAGAGCAGAAACGAACACAACATTGTAAATCAACTACACTTCAATCAAAAAAAAAATTACTTTCATTCTTTCTCCTATTCTAGCTTTGAAGAACCCATGACTGTTAGGCTGGAGAAACATAACCGAGTTAATGTTTGTTTTTTCCATTTAAAGGCTTTCAGAATGTGTGATGCAGGGAGAACGCGTCAAGAAGCACAGAGTGTCCAGTTTACAGTACAATCTGACCAGCGATTATGTAAAAATACCTGAGCACGAGGGGGCTCAAGGCAGGCCTCCCATACGCTGGGAGGCGGCGGTGCGATCCGGCGGGTGCTCCTGGCGGCCCTCTGGTGGTGAGGAGGGAGATTGCATGTCAGCGTAACGGCCTGAGCGTCTTGCATCAGGACCTGGCTGATTCCAAGTGTTGCAACCTGGAACAGGAATGTACCCTTGTAAAATGTAAAATGTACACTTGTAAAATTAGTGCACGTATCCCAGAAATATATAAGCTCTTGAAATATTTATCTATTTTTTGCACATACTGACATTATATATAGTATATGATATATTCTGTTTGGGGATATTATATATGTGTATGCATATAATATGATTCTGTTAAGCAAACTGTTTTGGAACTTGCTTGTTTCATCTAAACATATATTTTGAATAACTTTCCATGTAAGAACATATAGCTTTAATACAGTCTCCATTTCTTTAAAAATTTATTTTATTTTATTTTTGGCTGTGCTGGGTCTTCGTTGCTGTGCACAGGCTTTCTCTAGTTGTGGCAAGCGGGGTCTACTCTTCGTTGCAGTGCACCGGCTCCTCATTGCGGTGGTTTCTCTCGTTGCGGAGCACGGGCTCTAGGCGCGCGGGCTTCGGTAGTTGTGGCTCGCGGGCTCTAGAGCGCAGGCTCAGTAGTTGTGGCGCACGGGTTTAGTTGCTCCGCGGCATGCGGGATCTTCCCGGACCAGGGCTGGAACCCATGTCCCCTGCATTGGCAGGCGGATTCTTAACCACTGCGCCACCAGGGAAGCCCCACAGTCTCCATTTTTGAAAACTTTTATGGAACAGTTGAAAGCATAATATAGTAATCTTAAGTGTGCGGCTCGGCACACTTTTGTATATGTATACACCCATAATGCATTCTCTTTTCCAACAGATAAAAAATGTTAATCTCCATAATAATAGTTAATACATTTAATGTGTGCCAGGCACTACTCTTAAGTGCTTCTCCACATAGAACCTTTTTTTTTTTTTTTTTTTTAAATATTTATTTATTTATTTGGCTGCCCCGGGGTCTTAGTTGCAGCACTTGGGATCTTCACTGACGCGTGCAGGATCTTTAGTTGCGGCATGCAGGATCTAGTTCCTGGGCCCCCTGCATTGGGAGCGCAGAGTCTTAACCACTGGACCACCAGGGAAGTCCCCACGTAAAACCTTCTTTAAAGTTTACATACTATTCCATTCTACGGATGGTCGAAGATAAATATCGCCAACATTAGTTAAAGTGGTGAAAATAGATATTATTCAGTCATTACAGACAGCAGGGGAAAGAGCCGAGTTCTGTTCTGATTGATTTGCGCAGAGGTGACCGGTGTTTGATATAGTTGATTTATGACCCTTTTTATTAAAAACATTTTTTTATTGCATTTATTTTTTTTGGCCATGCTGTGTGGCTTACAGGATCTTAGTCCCCCGACCACAGATCTAACCCGGGCCCCTGGTAGTGAGACCGCCGCGTCCTAACCACTGGACCGCCAGGGAAGTCCCTCAGAGGCGACTGGTGTTTTAAAGGGAGGATGAGGGAGTAGGGAGGGGTGTGGGCAGTGGCGCTCAAGTGAAAAATCACCAACGGTGGGTCAGTGTAGGTGAGACCGGGCTGGCTGTGTCCGTCAGAATTCTACCCTCCATAAAAGCCCTATCCTTCCTGATGAGTTCATTTCAAGGGAGTGGCTTTCAGGTCGTTGAGAAAGACACCCCTGAGCTGTGGAAGGTACACATACACCTCAAAAGGGACCGAGCAAGGTTCATAATTGTAAGCCCTTCTTAGTAAATGAGGAAGGCAGGTCAGGGCCTGTGGTCAGGGGTTGGCTGGAACAAATGGGAAATTCTCCTGGCAGCCTTGGGCTTTCTCAGGCAGGCATTTTAATGGGGGGCTGGGGTCATCCTAGGGACACAGCCTCCTGCTGCTAGAAGCAGGCTAGAGTTTAATCGTCTCAGTGCTGGGGTTTGGATGGAACCATTATGTGCCAGGAGCTCTAAGTTCTCAGTATGCACCTGTATTTATTTAATACACTCTCTGGCTTCTACCACTTTTCACTATGGAGAATAAGGCTACCATGAACAGTCTCAGTGGCTAAATTCCTAGAAGCAGATTTGCAGTGTCAAAGGCATGACATTTAGAATAGTTTTAATATTTAATATTTTAAACATTACCCAATTGCCCTTCCAAAGAGTTGTACAAGTTTGCATATCCATCACAATAAACATAAATGCTATTTCCTCCCAGCCTCCCCACTGTGGTGTGAATTTCCTTCTCGGATCCATGATGACCAGCTCCTCCCACCAGGGTGGCTGACTTTGCTGTGGATGAGGCCCCCCCTTCCCTCGGGAGCCCTTGTTTTCTCACTGTGAAACGGGGTGAGGACACATAACAATAACAATTACAGCAGGTGCCGTCTGCTGAGCTTCCTCTGCCCACTTTATTTATTTATTTTTTGTTTATTTATTTTTTTGCGGTACGCGGGCCTCTCGCTGTTGTGGCCTCTCCCGTTGCGGCGCCGGACGCGCAGGCCCATTGGCCGTGGCTCACGGGCCCAGCCGCTCCGCGGCATGCGGGATCCTCCCGGACTGGGGCATGAACCCGTGTCCCCTGCATTGGCAGGCGGACTCTCAACCACTGCGCCACCAGGGAAGCCCCCTCTGCCCACTTTAAATGATCATTTCTTTAATCCTCCCAAACACCTACAAGGACTGAATCATTACCTGCATTTCACAGATGAGAGCACAGAGGGGGATGGAGCTGGAATCGCAGCCCAGTGTGAAGGCTACAAGTCGCCTTCCTCCCTGGAGCCCAGCTTTGGAGGGTGAGCTAGAAAGCTGCCATGAGTGGATGGGGCCCTCTGGCATCTGTCCCAGCTGCCCCTCGGGGGGCATTACGGGGTAATCACCTGTTTGATGTCTCTTCACAGCTTAGGGGGATGCAACCCCAGGGAGGCACCGTCAGAGGAAACAGATTCTTTTTCCTCCTTTATAGTGAGAGAAAGGCCAGCTACCTCTTGTGAATTCTGGGTCATCACCTGTAGCGTCCTCGCAAGAGCCGGTTTCAGGGAGAATTAATGGTAAATTGCAAAACCTCATTCTGGAGGAGGGGCGAGCACGTCTGCCCCCCTACCCCGGGCCTCCCACGTGGCCAGAGAGAATCACACCGCCGGTTTCACTTTCAGTGCAGCCTCATTTGGACATTCAGGATTCACTGAACATTGAGGGGATCAGAGGGCAACTCGCTCATCTACCCGCCGCAAATCTAGGCATCTACATGAATTCCTCCCTCCCTGCCTTCCTTCTGTTACAATGGATAATCTGTCCTTGTTCCTGTTGAAGACCAACCCCTGCACTTGTGCTCTGGGTTCCAGGCCCCTCTCGCCTTCACAGACCCCATGATGGGCTTATTCCCCTTGATGCACAAACGCACTTGAGCAGCCCCTCTGCAGCAGGTCCTGTTCTCTGGTTTCCTAAACCCCAAAGTGTCTCCACCAAGATGCTGAGATGTCCCCTGTCCACGTCCTCACCTTCCGTCCTGCTTCCCACCACGCCCAGCGGTTCTCTCTCCGAGGTCAGCAGCCTCCCCCGATGGCCAAGCCCTCCAGAGACCCTTCCCGACCCCACCTGCCTCCGGGCCCCAGGCAGCTGGGCTAGTTAGTTACGTCTTCAATTCATTCTCTTCTGCCCAAGGGGAGGTGCTCGAGGATAGCGCCATCCTGCTCAGAATACAACAAAGACGTGTGTGGAGGGAATGGACCGAATGCGTGAGGTCGAATGGCATCACCATTCAGCGCCACCCAACTGAGCTCGGGGTCACCTTGCTGCTTCTCTTTCCTGCGTGCCTCCTGCGTCTGGTCAAGGGTGTGGGCGGGCAGGGGTGGGTGAAGGATGAGAGCAGTGCTTGGATCCCCGCCACCTGGGTGAGGCACGAGCTTTGCTCCCGCTAAGAACAGGGAGGCCACGCATCCTCTGAGTCTCTGTCCCCGGGCTGCCCCCTAGCTTGGCGCTGGGGTGGTGGGAGAGTGCGCGGACACCCCGTCCACCCTCTGTGCAGGGGGACCCTGCACAGCCTTCTCTGGCCACCAGCCTTCCTTCCCTTGCCATCGCGGCCCGACTCCTTGACACGCGGGCGTTGGGAACGCAGGGGCTTCACGCCTGGTCCCCACGGCCAGACGCCCTGAGTCCCAGCGGTAGCAGAGACTTCGCACCCTGAGGCGGCTCTGGCTCCTCCCGGCCGGTCCTCGCTCTCCTGCACGGGACTCCCACTCTCCCCACCTCATTCAATTTGAGGGGCTTACGTGCCCCCCACCCCCACCCCGCCACCCCCCGCCTATCGGCTAAGGTCCACATTCCGCAGCGAGCTGGCCTTTGCCGACGTCTGCAGCCTCATTCCTCGGCCACTTTCCCTGGTCCCTCTGGTGACGGTGTAGCTCCAGCAAAACTTCAGGCCTCCCCCATCGCTGGGTCTTTGTACACATCCCTTTGCTTGGAACATTTTCCACCTTCACTGAGTGGAGCCCAATGAGATGTCCCCTGCAGCGCCCCGCCCTCTGCCTGTCGTGATCCTGACTTGTTGGGCATCTCTCCATAGAAGCAGGATGTCTGTGAAGCTCATCACCAGCATTACTGTCTGGCACATCCCGTAAACCCCGTGATGGGATGAGCAGTGAGCGAGACTCCCCCACGGCCTGCCTCTTTCAGGGGTCCAGCCCCTCCCCGGCGGGCATCCCAGCATTTTGCACCTTCATTCGCCTGACAAAGTGAGCAAAGTCTGCACCCGGGGCAGAGCTGGGCACTGGGGACACACGATGAAAAAGCAGACGAGGTCCCTGTCTGATGGTGGAGGCACTTAACTAAGAAACAAATATAATTACAAATTGTATCAGGGCTCTGAAGGGAAGGGGGTGGGCTGAGGGTAACGGGGGTGTCCAACTCGATAGGGTGGTCAGAGAAGGACTCTTTCAGAGAAAACATTGCCGTTTAGACTGGTGGGATAAAAAGAAGTCAGCCAGGCCACTTTGGGGGATGGGATGGGCATGACAGCCTGTGCAAAGGCCCTGCGGTGGGAAAGAGGTCATCGGGTGAGACATGGAGGCCTGATGGGACACATTGAACGCGGGTTGCAGAAGTCAGCAGGAGTCAGATCAGAGATTCTTATCTCCATGGCGAGGAGTTCAGGCTTTATTTAAGTGCCATGTGAAGGCACTCAAGTGTTTTAAGCAAGAGGGTGACGTGATCACCGTTTAAGATGCTCTGGAGAGAAAGCCGTCACACTGTCTGGGGGATGATGGAAGCTGGGGCAAGGCAGATGGACAGAGATGTACCTGGGAGGCGCAGTCTCTGGGATTTAAGAATCCCTAATGGAGGGAGAATCCAGGCTGTGTTCCAGGTTTGACCAGCAGTGGTGACAGCACCAATTCCTGGGATGAAGACGAATGCAGGGTTGTGGCTGGGAGGTGGCAGGCAGGTGTGGCACGTCCTGCTGGCACCGGCCCCTCTACGTGTGGGTGTCAAGACCGTCCCAGGCACCCTGAGGGCCCAGCGCCCACATGCGCACAGACATCTGTTGATTGGAATTCTCTCCACTATCTTCACCTGGGTCAAGTCTTCACTCTAGGGGGCCTGTGTTTGATTTTAATTTATTATACTCAAGTTTTGAAAGAGCAACGGGTGAAAAATAAGGGTACCTTTTTTTTTTTAATAGAAAATGTGTGGTTATAAATGACTGAGCATTTCTGGCACATCCTGTACAATGCACGGATGACTCCAAAAAGCTTTCCTCAAACGTTCTAAGAAACTTGGATTTTAATATGGCATTTTTTTCTATTCAGGAAATACCTAAATTTTTACTTGTTAAAGTAAAAACACTTCCATATGAAGCTTGTTGCCTATCTCAAGTAAATCTTTCATTTTCCTAGAGATATTTAAAAAATTCACAACCTAGAAAGAATGCAAGTGGCAGGCAACATAAAGGACGACCCACAAGCACACAACTCTGAGATCCCATTAAATATGTACGATGGACCGGGTGCCAACGCCCACTAGTTCCGGGCTTTCCTGTCTCTGGGTCTATTTCATTTTCTGTAAAACAAGGGTTTTGAACTAGACCAGGGGTTCCCAGAATTCCAGATTCCACAGGTCAGGAGGCTGACCTGCACTCTTGCCATATTATTTTTTCCAGGGGGCGGAGGGTGGCCCACGGTACTGCCAACTGTTTTCAAGTAGGGAATTACTAAGAAACTGCTATTTATGTTTGCCATTTAAAATTTTAATTTTAAAATTAATTAATTAATTTTATTTATTTTTGGCCGCGTTGGGTCTTCGTTACTGCGCCTGCGCTTTCTCTAGTTGCAGCGAGCGGGGGCTGCTCTTCGTTGTGGTGCGCGGGCTTCTCACTGCGGTGGCTTCTCTTGTTGCGGAGCACGGGCTCTAGGCGCGCGGGCTTCGGTAGTTGTGGCTCGCGGGCTCTAGAGCGCAGGCTCAGTAGTCGTGGCACACGGGCTTAGTTGCTCCGCGGCATGTGGGATCTTCCCGGACCAGGGATCGAACCCGTGTCCCGCGTTGGCAGGCGGATTCTTTACCATTGCGCCAGCAGGGAAGTCCTGTGTTTGCCATTTCCTGAAGGTTTAATGCCAAGAGCGGAGGAAAAGCATGTCAGTTAAAGGATAGATAGTGCTTTAATGGAAGGGAGCCGGCTCATTGCCCTTTCGTCTTGAGTACGGGGGAGCCCTTTATCATGCCCAGCACTGGTGCGTGCAGACTGGCAGCGGGAACCCGTGCAGAGCCATCAGAGATCTGACACGGTCCCAGCATCACCTTAGGTGAAGATCTGGGGTCTCAAATCATGTCGGCACGAGCAAGGGGCCAGGAATTGGGAGACGTGGCTTTTACGCTCACTGAGCCTCCAGGGACCTGGGTCTCCTCACCCATGAAGCAACTTGCTATGGTATGAAGTCATGCCGGTCTCCAGGCTGGAGAAGAAAGCTCGTGAGGGACGTAGATTAAGTTACGGTTACTGGATTGCTTCTTGGTTTGGGCAGTGGGCCTGTTCATCGTGTTATGGAGCGAGTAAGTGAAGTCAGGAAGTCGCTTTTGCCAGAGATTCCCACCCTGGAGACTTTGCCTGGGCCCTTACCTTGCCAGACTGATAACCGAGACGACTGGTTACCTAGACACCTCCCCTTCCTAGACACCCCAGCTCCAAGGGCGACTTCTGCACTTCTGTCCTGGGGTGGGGGGAGTCACAGGGACCGTTTGGCAGATAAAGGAACTGAGGGGCTTGGGTCACAGCCCACCTGCTGGGAGGCTGAGGTCATTGCAGTGACGGGACGGAGCAACTTGATACTGGGCCTGCCCCCAGCGACCTTTCGGTAACAGCACCGGTGAGGACAGCAAGGCCCCCAGTAAGAAGGGGGTGGATCAGCTAGGATCTCAAACTCATATTCTTAGCCACACGACTCTGTTCTCAAGACTTCAGTGTCTCTTCAAGAATAATTTTAAACATCATGGTTAGGGCTCAAATAATTCCATTTCTATAAACTGTGTTCTGATTCACATTTGCCTACTCACAAAACAAGAGGTGGTTGTTAAAAGGTCATCTCTACTTTTTCCCATTAGAAAAGTAGAAAAAATGACCTTACAGAAGGCTCTGCAAAGACGTGGCTGTGATGGACGGCAGCGTGGGCGCCCAGCCAGTGTTGAGTGAGGGACTCCAGCCGGTATCCCTGGCGGGGCTGCTCTGCCCCTAACTGTCGCCGGACAGAGATCGGAACCGGCTTGCCCAACACCATGGCTAAATTTAGCGTCATGATGAGCAGTAAAATTCACATGTTCTTTATTTAGTCCATATAATACACCATTTTTAGAGTTTTTTTTAAAATTAGATAAAAGAGCATATTAAATGGCAAGTGTATGAAGTCTCTCTTCATAAACAATGTCAAAACAAAAAGTTTTGAATTACAAAATGTTAAAAAATATGTAGGTACTTAACATTTCACTAAAGCATAAAGTTACAGATATTTTCTAAAGAAAAATAATTGTGCCACTTACCTATTTTTGCTGTTTCTATGAACTTTTTTTATTCTGTACATAGGACATTTTGTACAAAATATGAAGTCTACATTTTTATTACTCATTACCATAAAACAAAGGTACAATGTATGTACAATATTAAAAGGAAGCCATACTAAAGCTGCACTAAAAAGACACTCGGAATAGTGACATTTCTGATGTACAGATACATTTCAGAAAGAGTGAAGATGCCAAACGCAGAACTTTCTGAAGAAAAACAGTCACCAGTTTATTTTCAATGCAGTACTTCTGAAATCAGTTTGGTACAGAATAAACAGTGTATCTATGTAATAATATGTCAGTTGAACAATTAGCACAGGGAATCTGAGTACTAACTAGGAAAACTTTCATAGGCCAAAATATTAAATAATACTCTTGTCAAAGAAAATTAGTTTCTCTCAAAACTTTTTTTTTTTTTCTCCCTTTTTGGTGAATGTTTGTCTTCAATAAAGAGCAGAAGTAAAACCTAGACAAAAAGATGTTCTTATACGTTGAGCTTTCCACATCACCCAAACACTGGTATTCTGCTTTTTCCCTAGGGCAAGAGGAGAGGCTTCCCAGAAACCTCTGTCACAAACATAACTGCGAACATCCAAACCAAGTATATCTGAGAATCTATCAGCTAAAGACGGAAGTTCAAACAATGGTTTATCAAAATACGTAAGACGCTGCTTTATACAATAAAAAGCACCCTTTTTCCCTCAAAAGGAGAAGGCATCTAAACTTTTTTTTAAATGATAAATTTCATCATGGTGAAGTGGATGGATACTTCCTGCTCACAAAGAGGGTTTCTCCCCTTTCAGCTGGGGCAGCTTCTAATTTAGCACTTGCTTTGAACACCAGAAATCCCCTCCCTCCAAATGATTTTCCTACAGGAAACAAGGAAATAAACATCATCAAAGGATTTAAGTGAAACCAACGGGCAGCACGTACCACAGCTGCACAGGGAACCACGTCTGCTTCTCACAACGTCTGAGTGGATTCCCAAGACCTCAACTGAAAAACAGATCCTGAAAGAAGCCACGTTTTACCTTTGATGCATCAAGACATTTAACATCAAGTTATAGAATCTTATGCCAGAGACAGAAGAAACTGGAATCACTGGTTTAGAGCAGCAGTACGCATCTCAAATAGCTTTCAAGCAGGATAAGTAAGTCAAAATACTGGCCACCCGGAGAGAAATAAAGAACAAAGCATTAAGTTTAAAGATTTTTCTCCTCGTGCTGTTCCATCAAAAACAAAAAGCTGAATACATGCAAGGAAGTCTGAAATATTTAGCAGCATTGAAGACCGATGAAAACTCAAGACGCTGTATTTTCCTTATGAGGCATCTATTACGTGCGCTCTTTTCAACAGAAAGGGACTCCTTGGAAGCCATCGCTGCTGCCGCCTCCACGAAGCCCTCAGGGCCACACTGCGGGGAGGGGGGTGCCTGCCCACGGCGCTGTTCCTGCTACTTTTGCCCAAAGGCAGCGGTGGCCTGCATCAGGCCCGAGAGCTGGCCTCACTCAAAATGATCTCGTCCTAATTTTCTACAAAATGTGGAATTCTCAGAGAATATAATTTTATTAATTGAAGAGCCTTGTTCAAGGGCAACAACGTGTAAGTAGAGAGAAATCATTCTGCAAAGAGTAAAACACAAACACATCACTTTAAAATTCCAATTCCAGTCAAGAGAAAGCTCTTTTTAAAACAAATTTCTCCTACGTGCTCACTCCCGGATCCTGGTCCTGGACCGCAGACTTGGAAATATGGCTTTAGCGATACACAGAAGCAGCAGGATGTGGTACGCATGGTATTGGTCAAAGTAAAGCAGTACCTTAGGAAAAGGCAGCGGCCGGGGACTGTCGTGTCACTTTCCCAGTTGAGTGGTGTTGGAACGATGACAGCAAGGAACCACTTCAATGAGATTAAAAAACAAAAACAAACCAAAAAACCCCAGAAAGAAACTGCTGGCATTAACAATCACGTGGAAACAATCTCAAGGGTTGTAAAGTCTTAAAAAGTAGGTAATACTTTTTTAAAGTGCTCCTTTGTTTGAAAAACACTGATATTGCCATTGGACCACCTATCTTAAATGATCGCAAATCCCATTTGGGGAGAACGTGAAGATGATGACCAGGGTGCTCTCCTTAGCTCTGATTTTGGAAAACCAGCTTACTTGGGACCGTGCAGGGGACCCCATGGGCGGCATGTGGCCCTGGGTGGTCACCATTGTTTGAACTCCTAGTCTCGAGCTGAGGCGGAAGGACGTTATTGCCTACGGAACGGGGTTGGAGAAAGCTTTGACTTGAGTGTAACTGATTTGTATGGCACACAGAGCGTGTACTTTCTACAGACCGGAGCAGGGCTGGCGCGCGCACGGCGTCGGGGCTAGCGCCCGTCCTGGGGGACCAGCTCGTCAGCACGGCCGTGGGCCTCCAGGGCACTCTTGGTGTGCAGGTCCTGGGGCAGCTCGGACTTGCGGCGCACCAGGGGCCGGTCCTTCTTCAGGTCCTTCTGTGCCTGGAATAAAAACGCACGGCATTGGCTACAGACCCAGCGACCTGGAAGTGTGCTCGCTCTGCACTGAGCCAGTGGTGCCCACACTCAGCGCCTCCCTGGGGATTTGGAGCACACAAAGGGCAGGATGTCTCTTATCAACCTCATTAACCAAGAACGCCTCATTTATTAAAAGTAACCCAAGGACGGCGTGCATAATATTGGCATTGTGGTCTTATAAAATGTGTAGTTTTGTACAGAGCATCGAGTACCGCTATTTGCAAATTCACCAGTTTTAGTAAATCCCATAAATTGTAAAATCTTCCTATTTCACAAAATGTTACCGAAGTCAATTTATGGCTATGTCCCTTCCAGAAGCATTTCAGGAAGTTGAAATTTCCCTTGGAGGTAAATAAAAAGAAAGAATGAATAACATACTTAAACTGGACTCGAAGCCAATAAATAACAGGTCTAAAACTTCTATCAAATTTGAAAAAAGATACTTAAAATGAGAGGTATTAAATGGGTCATGTAGGGGGAAAAACCCTCTAGAATTCAGAAAAACTGTATTTAATTATTTGTATAAAATTTCCTAATAAGGGTAAGATATAAGACTCCCATCTCCATTCCATTTTTTCCCTAAGGTTAGGACATTTTGGTTTTACTCAACAAAACAAAACGAAAACAAACACCCCAAAACAAAAAAACCCTACATGAATCCCTTTTTGCATGGGGATTTAGAGATCTGTGTCTGCAAAGAAAGGCGGGGGGGGGGCCTGATATGGGGCGTTTATACACCGAAAGTGTCCATTTCCACGCATAATAGTTAAACAAGTTATTCGGTTTTGGAGTAGGGCCATTGCATCAATAGCAGTATCTTTGAAACAAAACAACAAGCCACCTAAATCACCTAGACACAACGTATGTACCAGGAAGCTGCCAGTGCATGAGGAACTTTAACCAGAACCATGTCTTCCTTTCTGTTTAGTGTCTCCAGCAAAGGGGAGATTATATTTAAAGAGAAGAAGTTACGTTTGTGGTGGTGGTCAAACACCTACCAGAAGAAAATCTGTATTAAGTCAATCACTTGACAACAGAAAGAACGTATCCCTAACCACTCCTCACAGCACCCAGCTTGCCAACATCGGTGGTACGACATGCAAAGTGTAATTCTCTTTGCGTTAATGAAATAGCCAAGGCCTTGCAGACGCCATATATGAAATAGCCAAGGCCTTGCAGACGCCATATATGAAAAGTGCACACTTTTGCAGAGCTAATGTTTCTTAGGGTTCTTTGCAAATTTATATGACAACCTCAATAATATCAAGGTTTGTAAGGAATTTTCCATGACATCATTTTAGGATTATTTCTAGAACCGTTACTTGAATATTAACGTTCATTTATGGCAAAGGCAGGAATTCTGGTTTTTTCCTCCTGGGAACTAATGTAAGATGCCTTCAGGACAACCCCGCATGTCAGGAGACTGTGGAGGCCCCTCCGTCCCTGAGGGGCTGCCTGTCACGGTCACAGTCCTTGTAAGAGCGGTCTCATCTGTGGAGCGTGTCTGCCTTCGACCAATGCGAAACTCAGAGGGAAATTCTACCCTGAATTTTACGTCCACTCCAGGTGGAGCTGTAAAACAAAGCAAAGCGAAGCAAAACAAAATCAGGCCTTTCCGATACTTGAAATATTTAATAAATGCTGCAACAGGCATTCCAAAGAGAAGAAACATTTCGATAGAAAATGCCTGGAACCAATAAATGCAAGTTGAGAAGGCAAACATGACCCCGGAAGCTTCTGGAAGGACAGAGAGTGTGATGGACCCATCTGAGCCTCTCTGCATAGCCATTTAAAACCAGTTTGTAAAGCAGAGAGCAATTTCACAAGCGACAAGGCGGGAAAAAAATCAGAAAAAGGGGAGGCAGGAGAGTGGGACATCATGCAGACGGTCCCTCTAGACGAGTGACACTGGTGGAGGGATGTGTAGGCCGAGCATGCTGTTGACGGTGGGCAGACAAGACAGACGGACACGCTGCCCCAGACGCCCCTACGGAGGTGCAAGCCGGAGAGAAACGGCCTCTGTCTGCAGCAAAATGGCAACGCTGAAAGGCTAAATCTATACGGTAAATGGGAAAACGACATCGGGGTGGGTCACACAGAAGAGCGCACGTTTTACTACTGAATTTAGGACAGAACTCATCAAAAATCTCTTGAGGGACCAGATTTCTTTGTCTTCACCATCACAAGCTGGAATGACAGGGAAGAAAGGGAAAATACTTCATGTACATAACATTGTCAAGTGATTTTCCTAAATATAAAAGCCTTAAATACACTTCTACGTACTGAGTAAGGAATACCTTCACTTCCCACCTTCCGTCTTTCTACACCTTCCTTAACTGCATGGTTGACACTGCTTTCCTCCCGACCGACTGTTAAAAATGAGAATTGTAAAACATTTTAAATGTCTCTGATATAAATGTCATTCACATGAACGTTACTAGTTTATTTTGGAGGTTCTATATAGGGTTACACAATCTTCTCAAAAGAAACCCAAATCATGGATCCGACAGGTAAATAGATAATTGAATTCCTCCACAAAATTCCAACCAAGTACATTCCATTAGCATTAGGGTCTCCTCTGCCGATTCTCCGGCAACACTGTCATTTACCTCACATGCATCCCGAGCCCACATCCGAATCATTTCAAAGAAATGCGGGATTATTTTGATATTTGGGGGAAATTCAATTGACCCATAGAAATCTACAGTAAGTCTTGAAATTGGGTCGTGTTAGTCTTCCAACTTTATTCTTTTTTCAGAGTTATTTCGGCTATTCTAGGTCCTTTGCATTTCCATATGAATTTCAGAATTAACTGGTCCATGTCTTTCAAAAAAAGAAAAGTGCCTGTTGGGATTCTGACTGGATTGCGTTAATTTTGCGGGAGAACTGACGTCTTAATAGCATGGAGTCTTCCAACCCAGGAATGTGATCTGTAGAAATCTAAAGGTTATGGGTAGGGGGATGATTTTTGTAAGAATGTCAATTACACAGAAAACTCAGTCATACGGTCTAATTTCAAAAGTCATAAAAACAAACCAGCAAACTGAAAGAGCTCTCCAAGCAACGTCTTGTCTACACGTGGTGTCTCAGAACTAATGAGGAGATGACTACAGAGGCTGCTTCCTTCATAACTCCTGCAGGGAAGGAGGGAGACACGCCCTGCTCCAAGGGCCGCTGGAAGATCGGCCACCACGGAGATACTAGAGCGGACTTTCAAAGGCAGTCTTACTCAAGATGAGAATATGCTATTTTAATTTGCGTTCCTTCATCTCCTACAGAGTAGGCCCTAAATCAGAAACCACAGGTCCATAGATTATGTAATTATGTAATACGTTCATTACATTTTGGGCATAGCTTATTCTTTTCCTAGCTTTAATGATCAAGTCCAAGGATGTACCTACCAAAAAGAAAAATCCTCCAACCCTAAAAATATTTAATGTGTAAAGACGGGCTTGTTAGACATCAGTTTCCTTTTCTACGTTGTACGGCCCGAGTGACCTAAAGACTAATATGTGGTCACAAACCCACGGGCAGGCTTGCTGGTAGCAGGGACCCTGATTTTGATTTCCTCTGACCGCCTTCAGTAACGAGGCCAGTGTTCACGTCTTTTAGCCCACCTGAAGCCAAAACATCAAAATGGTAATCAAAGAGGTGCCCTCAAATTCCTTTCCAAGTTTAAAAAAAAAATTAAGAAGTAGGAAAATTAACACCCCAGAGAGAGAGGGAAAGATAAGGATTTTCACGTTTTTTATTCAATCTGTTCACTGCTAAGAATATTGGGAGGAAATTATGGAATCCAACTGGATGAAGTGAAAAAACGAGTTACTGCTGTTCTTGCACTGTATGTTTCGTGTTTGCGTCCACCTGCTTTTATCTTAACCTAAGGCCAAGAACTAGCCGGGCAGGGAGGGGCGAGGACGGGCCAGTGCGGGTGCTTTACTCTGGAAGCACCAAGGGAAGGGCATCTGGCCTGGCGCTGCCTGGTCGGAAGACGATGCGGCCACGTATGGAATTCCAGATTTTCTAGTAGCCACATCGAAAAAGTGAAAAGCAACCGATGAAATTTATTTTAATAATATTTTAAAAATTTAACCCAGTAGATCCAAAATACTACCATTTCACCATGTTGTCAGCAACAGAAAATTACGGAGGGGATGTTTCTAGGTCCTTTCCTCACGCTAAGCCTGGGAGCTCCCGGGTGTGCTTTGGGCTGCAGCACAGCTCAGAGCCGACGGCCACATGTCACGTGTGCCTCAGGGCCGCCGTGTTGGGCAGTGCAGTCTGCATGGTCTAGAGCCCGTGCTCTTGGTGATGCCTGATCCTGTCTGATCAGGTGGGGAATACAATTTACTTGAGTTAAAAACAAGTAGGTTAAAAAAAAACCCTCTCTGTCTGAGCTCAGAATGACACTATCATCTAGAAACGATCTGCGTTCAGTATAATTTTAGCCTAACTTGTTACTTTTCAGCATTGTAGTGCTGGATGTCTTTAGGAATTCTTAGCTCAAAGGGGATTAAAGTTTCAGAGTCAGAAAGGGCCATATCCCCAAATCCAGTTAGCACTTTATCAACTGCAAGGATTGAGAACAGGAGGTACAATCAGAGACCTACAGCAACTGCGAGGCTCCTTACACGTGGGAACTCCACCCACTACCCTCTTTAAAGCCTAAATCGCAAAGGTTCCCCATTTAGTGATAGGGGCCTTTCTTTGGATCGGTGGTGATCTAAATATGCATCTCCACAAAGTGGAAACAAAACCACTTGAGTGTGGGTATTGCATGGGGGTCCTGACAGAGCCCTGACCCTGGCACAGGCCTGCGAGGCAGCGTGACCCTGCTGTTGAGAGGATGAGGGCTCTGCCTGATGTCCTGGGGCCCGGGGGCCGGCAGTAACTGTGGAGAAGTAAGAGGGGCGCCTCTGGGCCAGAGCAGAAGTCGCAGGGGGGCAGAGGGCGCGGGGGGGGAAGACATCACCGCAAACCTTTGAGTCTTTGCTCTCGTTAACATTTGACTGCAGTGAAGAATTGGGATTATTACTGTTAAAGTAAATGAAGAAAGACATTTCAGGCACATACTTAATCCTTAAAAACTGTTTCTACTAATTTGATCTAAGATATATGGATGAAAGGTTTCCTGTAAGATTACCACCATGGAATTTTTCACTTTAGCTTATACACAGGAGGCACTGCTATCACGTCACTAAAATCACAGGCACGTCTCTTAGGAGCGCCCCCAGCTTAGCTCTGCACACTTTTGCCTGGCGAGCCTCTTCATTCACTGTCTTTCTCAGCATCTACGCGTCTTCCAGTAAAGGCCCATCTGTCTCCACTGCCACCGGAAGGCTCATGGCGCTCGCCTGACTACACACTGCGCACTGCAACGCAAAGCGCGGAGTCACTCTCCGTCAGGTCAGCGCTCAGGGCTCGGCTCCAGGGCTCCTGGCCCAGGCCACCCCCCGCGGCCCCTCCTGAAGGGAGCCCACGTGCAGGGAAGTGGTCCCTGCCCGGCCTACACCTGCAGCGCCTGGGCCCCGGGCGTCGCCTCACTCCAGACTGTCCCAGCCCCTTGCTGGGCAACGCCCCGCCCTGGAGCCTCCAGCCTGCTGACTCCCCGTGTCACGGAAAGCTTCCCGCGGAAACCTCCACCTCCAGCCCCCAACCTCTGCGCACAGACTTGCCCTCCTCTATCTGCCCCCTCGCTCCTGGTCATCTTCTCGGCATTTTCCAGACTCGCCTAAACCCCATCACCGATCACACCCTTTTACGCACAGCCTCTCTGCTCTCCTCCCAAACAACACAACCCCAATCGGTCCCACAGCTCGCACCTCACTCTGCAACCCCATGGGCGGCCCTGCGGGAGGCCCGGTACGCCCACGTGTCAGTGGGGTCCCCTTGGCTCCGCTCCTGTTCCCCACGGGGCGTCCTGGGACTCCACTTTCTTCGGGGATCTGGGCCAAGTCAGGCTCTGCTGTGAGCAGGACGGGTTTCTGACTTTGTTTCCGTGAGTGGGACGTGGGGATGAGATCACTTCGGAGGTGGCTGTGACGGCGCGAGTGAGCTAAGGCACACGGAAGGCCCTGACTGTCCTCAGCATTTGGCGGCCACTCTCTGTGCGTCTGCCGCGAGCTGGGCGCTATTCCAAGCACAGCGTGTGTCTGCTATGATCCCACTTGGCTGACGGGAACACTGAGGTACCTACGCTAACCGCGGGGCCCCAGGCCAGTGAAGGGGGAGCTGGGGTTCCGAGCCACAGCCTCGCACCCCTTCCCCCAGGCCCTGTGCCCGGCTCGTGCCCTCCTGGCCACAGCGAGCCCCTCTGCCTGGGCTGGGGACCCGGCACCCACCCCTACGCCCCCGCCTGGCCCACCACCTCCCTCCTGCCACGTGGGCGAGCGACCAAGAGGGCCGCTCAGCTCTCAGCAGCCCCTCCTGCCCCCGACCCCTCGGCTCACCCCCGCGGCTCTGGGCCTCGCCTCTCCGACGGGACGCCGGGCACCAGGCTGTGGGTGACCGCTCTGTGGCCACGCGGGGGCCACGGTCATCCCTGAAGCTGCCCCACCCTGCCTGTGGTGCCGGCCGCCCCCCGCTCCTCTGTCACTGCTGGGAAGACAGTCTGTACTGTCTTCCCAGTCTGTACTCACAGTCTGTACTCACGCCCCGAGGGTCTCGCTGCCCCTCGCCCGCGCCCCCCCCGATCCCCCCACCGGCCCCCGTGGCTGCCTGGCCCAGCCTCTCCACCACCCTGGGAAACGCGCCGCTTCCTCGCGGGAGCCACACCCTTGGCTCTGTTTCCTCCACCCAATGGGCACCCAGGCCCCCGCGGCGCGCTATGCCTGCCGACCCCCCGTCAGCCCCGTCCAGCAGCGGCATCTCCACGTTTCCCCAGGAGCCCCCGAGTGTCCGGAAGAGCTTCCTGAGCGCAAGCCTGCCGAGGCTACTAGCTCTGGATGACACTGTGACACCTGCACACTGTTTGGGGCATAAAATCCACGGGTCCTGACCCCTCTCCAGCTTTGTCCCTGACACAGATCACACCCACCCTCCCCCATGAGTGATGCTCCGTCTATGAGCAGCTCGGTTTCCCAGTCGCCCCTTCCCCTGCCTTGAGCCCCCTCCAGGGCGCCCAGCACTCTTGGGGGCTAAGGTCCTGGTGCCGTGGGGACGCCTCGCCGTGGCCACCCTACCCTCCAGCCTTCCTTTACGTGTCTCTAAAGGCGCGACCAGGCCTCTCGCCAGCATCGCCAGCACAACCCCCAGCGTGTGCTATCATCCGACCGCCCGGACTGGATTCTCTTTGCTTCCATCCTGGCTCCCCTCCTTGACACCTGGGGTCGTGTCTCATTCTCATTTTTGTATCCTGGGAAAGCGCATTTGGGACACGCAGCTGGCACCCATCTGCCCAGAGAGGTGGTGACCTGCTGGGAGCAGGGAGCTGGGGTCTGCACGGCGCCTTGCCCCCTGGGGCTCAGCTGGGCGGGGCAGGCAGAACAGAGACACTGCAGTGCTCGGGCGGTGGTGCGGGGATCTTCAGCTTCGGCCACACCAAGAGGACACCAGCGCTCTACACGGACCCTGCCAGCGGCCGTGCCTAGAGCAGTGCGGGCTCCGAGGCCCTGCTGGGGCTCAGGGCAAGGAAAAGTACGCACAAGGATGCTACAAAATGCATATAGGAAATCGATGTCACTAGCAGGCTCGGGGGCAGAGGATTCTCACTAGGAATAAAAACCTTCCCGAAGCTGAAGTTCTTGACAGGTGAAATAAGGAAGGCACATTTCCCCAGAGAGGCTCATCTCCCAAAGGAAAGGCAGGCAACCAGACTCTGTGCCCCGGGCCTCCTATGGCCTCGTCTTGTCATTGCAAAGGGGCAGAAACACTGAGCCAGAGCCACACTTAAAATTCACAGAAGTGCCTTGTCTTCATTTCACATGATCCCCACAAAAGGGAGACAGGAGTAAAACTGTTATATGGCCTCTTTTGGTGGACTAGGAAAAGCATATTTATGTTAGAAATCTTCACTACGTTAGAAATCTTCACTATTAAAATCTTCACTTTAAAAAAATTAAATCACATTAAACATTAAATAAAAAAATTAAATCACATTTTTTAATCACATGAAAAAATTATACCGCCACAACTGCTAAAACAGACACAACCCAAATCCTGAAGGACCACAGCTTTCCAAATCCCAACCGGCCTACACGGGGACCTGCTTTCACATCTCCAAGCAGACGAAAAGACTTAGCCTGTGAAAACACAAGGGTCAGCATCAGGAAGACTTGTAGGTACACGCCAGTGAACAGAGTGAGGGATTGGGAACCCACCTAAAATAAGGAAGCTATTAAATCATTTCTCAAAACGGCAGATTTGAGATGGGGAATCGGGCTTCAAAAACCCACCTACGTGTTTTCGTTACGGAAGTGGCACGCAAGCTGTATTACCCACAACACGATTTACTTTTTGCTGCTGTTGTAAATGGCAAGCAACGACTACAATTTAGAAAGGACTCGAGAGAGAGTGAACAGCGGGTACCAAGGCCCTCATTTCCACTTGGAGACATTAGCCCACGAAGTACTTTCCGTTTCAGACACTGCTCGGTGGACTGGAGCATGCGGACAGGACCTGCTGGGGTGTGGTCACAGACGGTTTTCACACGCAGACGCGAGCAGGACGGCGCTCAGGTCAGAGCGCCACAGCACAATGCAGGGGTGAGCGCAGGCAAAGCCCACCGCACTCAGGCTGTTGCCCGAGACATTTTAAAACAGAGCAGCCAAAGGAATAAAAATGTGATGTAAGAACACTTAGGAAAAGTTCAGAAAAAGAGAAATGAGGACAATATATATTTTAGAAGGAACATCTGTTACAGCACAGCAGTGAAACCAGGCCACCTTTGCTAATACAATCACAGCCAGCTCTTCGTTTGTAATGTAAGGCTTTATGAGATTTTCTATGAGATTATTCCTATTTTCCAGGTAAAATAAATAAAATCAGACCCTCTGATCTGTATATACTTTACACGTTTTTCAAGGGTGTTGATCTCAAGGGTGTGTGTGACGGGGTCCTTGACGACCCTGATTGGGACCCGTCTGCCCTCGGCACGGGGCCGTCTGGACAAAGCAAGACGGCCTGGGCCCCGTCGGGCAGGGTCCATCCACCCACACTGCCCCAGACGTATGCTTTTACTGTGTCTTACAACAAACGTCAGTCAGTATTTTAACCTCACGTTCAACATAAATTCTATTCTTAAAAGTACATACCCAGGGGCTTCCCTGGTGGCGCAGTGGTTGAGAGTCCGCCTGCGGATGCGGGGGACGCGGGTTCGTGCCCCGTTCCGGGAAGATCCCACATGCCGCGGAGCGGCTGGGCCCGTGAGCCATGGCCGCTGAGCCTGCGTGTCTGGAGCCTGTGCTCCGCAACCGGAGAGGCCACAACAGTGAGAGGCCCGCGTACCGCAAAAAAAAAAAAAAAAAAAAAGAAGTACATACCCATAGCTATCTACCTAAATTAGCTACTACACAGTTTCACATGCTATTTTCACATAAAATAGCATTTCTGTGTAAGAGCATGGAATAAAAATGGTTAGAAAAACGCCAGTTACTTGTTTCAGGTGGCATCAAGGACATACACTTAAGGATGTCATTCAATTTTCCTATGGTTTGTGTCTTGATCATAGTTTTATCAGAGGGAATACAAGCCAGTATGTTGTTATATAGGTAAAGTACATACTTTTAACTCTGTATTCATGTATCACTTTTTATTAAACATCAGAGAGATTGAAAACCCACATAGCAACTGAGATAATAATGATTTATGCATACCTCTCACCAAAGAAAATAAATAGATAGCTTGTAATCTGGTTCACTGTATTGAACGTTTAAGGATTTTAGGGGTAGCCGAGCAGCTTTCCTCAGAAGGTAAAATCTTTTCTGGGGAGCTAAGGACAGCCTGAGAATCCTTAGTGTGGCAAATGATTTTCAGTGATAATCGGACAGGCACATAGCATCAGAAAGAACGTCTGTCGGGACAGGGCTCCAACCCCCAGCCCCCGGGGGTCAGCCCGAGGTAATGCATCGGGGGACACTGCTTCAGTGCTTGCAGTTCCAGAAGACACGTCATTGGCGCCCACCTGCCAGGGCGTGCTGGGATGGGAGAAAGGATTAGCGGCTAAGATGACGGAAGTCGGTCAACTTTTAACAAGAAAGGCTCAGCCTGCAGAAAACTCATTTTAGGAAAGAGGACATGGACTTCATACTTAATCTATTTCAAATCTAATTTCTTTTCCTTTAGAATTAATTTGATATTAAAAAGAAAGGAAAATATTGTTTGAACTACAGCATCTATGACATTTGAGAAAGCAAATTACAATCTTGGCCCAAAACAGAGCTTGTATCCTGACTTTCTTTTTACCACAGTATATTCATAAGGTTCATATCTTATTTTAAAAGCATAATAATAAAAAAAATGTCAATTCTGTGGTAAAAACCTTTGTGGGGCAAAATAAGTACTTGTACAAAGTTGAAAAGTATTTTTATTACAGATATTCTCATATACAGTGTTAGTGAAATTGATTTCCCTCCCCTCTCACGATGAATCCACACTCCTATCTCATAAAAACATTCAAGTTACACCCTAGACGTTTTCATGTTACTCTCTTTTTTAGTACCTGGGGGTTTGCTTTGGCTAGGTTTTCTATTTTAACCCACGCTTCTTCTCGTTCTTTCATTTTTAGCTTCTCTCTGAAAAATAGTAAAATGTCATTGGTGTTAGAGAAAAGAATCAAATTCAAGAGAGAAAACGTTAAGGGGGAACGTGGCCAGCAACACAACACCTATTCCCCTTTGTCACTGTCTGGTATTATTCCACGTACGTCACAGTGGTGACCACAAGGTACATAATGGGAAAAAAAAAGAAACTGGGCTTAGAGGAAAAGAGTTAAAAATATAAATACACCAACATTTTAACATGTCTAAGAATTTAAGCTCTTAGAAACACTTGCACAAGCACATCTATGTCTCCTTCCTTCCCCTTGTTTTGTCGCTTCATCACAGGACATGTATGATTTTGGTGAGAAGCTTACGTACCCATGAAAAGTGAGACCACACCTTCGTGTGAAGGAACCAGGTGAAGACGTCCTTACAGAGGCACAGCCTGTAGATCCGCACCAACAAGGCGTATGGCCTTCAGTACATTACTTACCATGGGACCAACGCTTTTTTTCTTAATCTAGTAAATGTGCTACATGATCTTTAAGGTCCCTTTCAGAAATGTGATGTTCCATGAAAGAGGATGTGCCGTTAGAAAAGCCCCGATGTTCACATATTTCACACCTGAACACTGCGTTCAGCTGAGGCAGGAATGGGCCGGGCAGCCTGAAGACTTAAAGAGCCCACAGCCGGTTCCCTGTGCCCCTTCCTGCTTCATCTGTCATTGTCCCTCACACACTATGTCTTACTCATTTGTATTTTGCTGTCTTTCTCTTTCCACACCACCCAGAATGTAAACTCCGTAAGGGCAAAGGTTTTTGTTTGTTTTATTCACTGCTGTGTTGCCAGAACCCGTAACAGGGCCTTGCACATAGGTAAACACATACTGTCTAAGGAAAGAACGTGGCACTTTTTGTTATATATGTACTGTAATTTGAATTACATTCATTCAAAGTCTATCTACCTCGGCTCCAAGTGACAAAGAATCAGATCTGCTCACAGTCCACACCTGACTCTGAAGACGTGATTTTGATAATTAATTATCATACTGTTACGAGCACAGCCTAGGGACAGAGTCATCTAGCCCAGCGGTCCCCAACATCTTTGGCGCCAGGGGCCGGATTCGTGGAAGACAATTTTCCCATGGACTTGGGGGTCGGGGGGGGATGGTTCAGCTGGGAATGTGAGCGATTGGGAGCGGTGGGGAGCGATAGGGAGCGGTGGGGAGCGATGGGGAGAGATGGGGAGTGGCAGGGAGTGGTGGGGAGTGGTGGGGAGAGATGGGGAGCGGTGGTGAGTGGTGGGGAGAGATGGGGAGTGGTGGGGAGCGATGGGGAGTGGCAGGGAGCAATGGGGAGAGATGGGGAGCAGCGGGGAGCGATGGGGAGCAGTGGGGAGAGATGGGGAGCGGCGGGGAGTGGTGGGGAGCGGTGGGGAGCGATGGGGAGTGATGGGGAGCGGTGGGGAGCAGTGGGGAGAGATGGGGAGCCGCTGGGAGCGGCAGGGAGTGGTGGGGAGCGGTGGGGAGCAATGGGGAGTGGCAGAGGAAGCTCCTCTCGCCCTCTGCTCACCTCCTGCTGTGCGGCCTGGTTCCTAACCGGGGTTGGGGACCCCTGTTCTAGCCTGTCCCCGGACAGATGTGGGTTCTGCAGTCCTCACAGCATGAGAGCAGGGACCTGATTTTGTGAGGGACTCTGGCACTAGATTCCAGAGAACACCCGAATTTATGGAGATCAACAAATTAGAATAAAGCTATGCTGGATGAAGATTCCTGCTCTTTCATATAAACCTTACAGGATACAGTTCAAATTCCTGCCTGACAAATATGAAAAATTACTACACATTATTGCCTTTAAGTGTCCCCTGAGAAAAGCAAAGACCCTGAAAGTTAAATTCGTGACTATACATGCACTTTCTGCAATGATTAAACTAGTAGTGTAACGGAGAGAACAGCTAACATTTTTTTTTTTTTCTTCCTGGCTGCACTGTGTGGCTTGCAGGGTCTTAGTTCTCCGACCAGGGATTGAACCTGGGGCCACTGCAGTGAAAGTGCTGAGTCCTAACCACTGGACTGCCACGGAATTCCCAGAGAATAGCTAACTTTAAACATGTTTTCTTTGAAAATAAGTTATCATAACAAAGTTTTAATTTGCTTTTCAAGTACAAAAGGGCTGATTTTGCTTTAAAGTGAAGAGTAACTTTTTAGGTCAAACTAACGGAAGAGGTTTGTTTAGGATTAAGGAAAAAAAAATCCTTGAAAGAATAACTTCTGAAAGGAGCAACTTACTTCAGTTTCTCTGCTTTAAACTGCTGGGTGCAGTCATCAAATAGTTTTTGGTTCATCTCCATGAAGAGTTTCAGCGCGTTGTATATCAAGCCATGTATCGTCCTGTAACGAAAGCTTCGTGTTGAAACTCAGAATGCTTCATCTCTTTTGATCTGTCTCCCTTCCCTCCTCCACCACAGACTATTTCCTCTCCCAACTTATCAGCCCATTTCAGTGGCCCACATTTCACAAGTACCAGTTCAGCAGAGACAATGACATGGATGACACGGCATCCATACTGACTGCTAAGGTCTCGGGAGATGACCGCTGAGTAACTCAGTCTGTTCACCCTCATCAAGTGAGAGAACAAAGGAGAGAAGCAGGGGCAGGTGTCAAGATTCCTAGTGGTGTTTAGGTTACCTGCTCTTCTCTCTGGCTCCCCAGGGTGAGTGCCAGCAGGGCTCTGGGGCCCCCGCGTGTGGGGTGGCCACTGTGCCCCTGCAGGGACTGAGCCCTGAGGTTGTGACAATCTTTAACTGTTCCGGAGGGAACTTAAGAGGCGGCCCGGAAGATGCTGCTCCCGACTCCACCCGGGATGAGATGGGGGGTGGGGAGTGAGGCAATACGCCCTACGTGGGCTCGGCACGGGGATAAGGACGTGAACGGAAGGCCAAGACACAGCCCACAAAGAGGTCAGCATCTTGTTTTTTAACTGATAGACTTGGATTCAGTCATGATTGAAGTATCAGCAAAATATGCAAAATTAAAAAATGGCCATTTCTGACGGCAGCCAGCTCTCTCTTACTTGTTCCAGTGGGTCTTTGAGTTGCGGTACAAGGATGGAAACATGATGGGCAGAATCTTTGCTGCATTGTCACTGATGAGACTCATGATGTACTCGTTATTCCAGTAATACAGCGCTCGCTCTGCCACCTGAAAGACGGAGGGCATGACTGCTGTTTGATGATCAAAGTGTTCTATTACATATGTAAATAGCAAAATGAATTATACTGGATTGGAAAATTATTATTTCTACGAATTAAAATACTCTACAGACTGTAATCCTGAAGAGCCTTCAACACAGAGGCAGATGGTTTCCTGTCTGTCAAGATCACTGTCACTCATTTTTTCATGAGTTCAATGAACATTTCTGCTAGACATGGGCTAGATGCCGAGGAGACAAGTCAAACGAGTTCATTTTACCTATCCGTCAGCCACCCACCGCCCATCTACTACGCGTCTACACCACGGGCAGTGCCGTCTGGCACTGAGGACTCTGCAGTGAACCAGGTGAGGCAGAAATCCTTGCTTTCGTGGAGCTTACGTTCTATGGGGGTAAACAAACGATGGGCGAATTGTCTGACTTACTAGAAGTGTTAAGTCATGTGGCGAACAGCAGCAGGGGACGGGAGGGAGTGCTGGCGTGTGTGCGGAAACGTGGCTTCCGCTTAAAATGGGTGGTGGCGGAGCCTGTCCCTGCAGAGGCACTTGAGGGAGGGGATGTGAGATGACAGCAGGGAGGGCAGCAAGGGAACACGGGAGGGGCGGAGGCCACCGAGGCGGCCAGTTCTGAAACCGCCGGCAACGCAGACATGGATGTCACCTGGGGCTGTGCGGACACGTCTCCCCTCTCCCGCTGGGCTGTCGACTCCCTGGTGACTGTGAGGTTTTGCTCCCATTGTGCCTAGATTTCTACCCTGTTCACGATGAGTTCACAACAAATACCGTCTCAACGATACAAAAGGATGGGGTCCCCAATATGTTAAAAGGAGGCAGACAGGCTGGAAAAGCCACTGGGGATGATGACCTTTGAAAGGGGCTTGGAAGGTGTGAGGAGGAAATCAGGAAAAGTGGGAAGTGGCATGACCGAGGCACCTCTCACACAGGAGTGTGGAAGGTACAAAAATCAGAACCATTACTGCTTTTTAAAGGGTAAAGGGACACAAACTCGTATATGTCAGAAATGAAGAGCTTATGGAGGGAGGGAACGCAAAGCTAAACAGTTTTATCTTCTCCGTGAGCATCGATCACTCAAGTTGTGGAGAATAAGGTTGTGTGCGTTTGGGAACCCAGTGAACAGAGAGCCAGAGGTCGTTTACAGAGAAGCTGTCTTTAATTACTCTTATGGAGAAACACGTTTTCAGTGACAAGGGGGGACGAGGTGCTAGAGTGTATTTTGTAGAGCTGAAGCCTCAGGATCTTACTCTGAATTCACTGAAGCAAAAGCTTGAATATTACCTTCAAATTACCCGAGAAGCAAAACATGACCAGCTACACACCGCGACCTACCGGCTCCAAAGGGAAGTGACACGAGCCCACCGTCTCCGGGCCGCATACCTGAAAGTGGGGACTGGAGACACACTTGGCTAACTGCCGGAAGAGAGGCTCCATGATCTTCACAAACTCTGATGGTTCAATGACGTCTAGAATCTCTTCTAGTTCATTTAGGAACATGACTTCTTTTGGGCTGTGAGTCTTTGGCCAGTACTTGAGAAGTGCCATCACCACCTACGGAAGAGACAACACACAGTGTGACGCCCTCTGTTTCTTCAGTAAGGTGTCCCCTCTGCAAAGCCACAAGATGAGGTGGTGCTTTTTTCCTTGTAGAAGGAACAGTGATTCAGTAAATCAGAATGTAGGTTTTTTATAATTAGAGAGGTAGGTCTAATTTTATATACTTCAGAATCACAGTTTTAATTTATGTGAACCACTCTGATTAACTACCATCTCAGTAAGAGTCAGATCCTTAAAAAAAAAAAAAAAAAAAAAAGAGGCAGGTAGGAGAGTTCAGAGAGAACAAGACCAGTGAAGAAACACAGAGCATGTGAATTCACATATATTATAGCTTAGTGTGGAGACATATACACAGAGGCACAATCGGTTTCTCTCTCAAATTAACTGTTCATATATATTTGTACACAAACATACATACATAGTGTGTGTACACAGTGTTTTCAGTCATGCTAAAACACATCGGAAAGAGAGATGTCAAGCACTGATGTTAGCAAGCCCCCTGTGTGTGGCCACGGGCTGGTGCCCACCCCTCGGTGCCCCACAGCCCTCATCAAAGTCTGGGGGCACGAAGACCCTCGCCCTGGGGCTGCTGAGAAGACTTTATTACTAGACCCACGCAAGTGCCGGAGAAGTTGCTGGCCGCAGCGAATGGGCGGCAGCCTGGCCTTGGCTGGGGCCCCACCCGGAGCAAGCCGCTCCCTGCGAGGCACGTCCAGTCGGGCGGCGGCAGCCTCCCGGTTGGTGAGTGCTGGGCACTGTGTTCCCTGCCCACCAGACAGGCAGCTTCTGCCGGGCAACCGTTCTGTTACCGTGTTCCTGCAGTTCTCAAATTTCCTACCAGTAAAGGTTCTTCACCCCAAATGTCAGATTTGGGGTGCAGATTAACGACACCCCTGAGAGTTTAGCTGCCTAAAACAGTACAGTGATCCAAAACACTGACGTTCGCATATGTAGAGCACGTCCACGTACTTGCACACCTGACTGTGCAACTGCAACCTGCTACTTAAAGCAGTTGTTTAGCCTTATCACAGCGATTTCTGGACCCGTCATCCCGGCCCCCGGCCTCAGGACTGCTGTGAACATCACTGCAAGTGCTCACGCTTTCGGATTGGTGGTGGTTTCCATTCACTAGTCATTTCTGGCTCTGCAGATCATGCCAGCTGTGCTCACAGGCCAGCCTGTGAGTCCTCACCGCGGTTAAAAACAAGGGGCTTTTCAACAACATTCATTTAGGAATGATTCTATTTGATGCTTTTGACCTTCAGGCTCCTGGATTATCTTTTATATTTTTACACTTTATAAAACTCCAAAATTTACTTTAAAAGTGCTCCCAGTTTTGAAGTCTGACGTAAAAATTTATGACACAACTGTCTTTAAAGAGAGATTATTGGACTTCCCTGGTGGCGCAGTGGTTAAGAATCCGCCTGCCAAAGCAGGAGACACGGGTTCGAGCCCTGGTCCGGGAAGATCCCACATGCCGCGGAGCAGCTAAGCCCGTGCGCCACAGCTACTGAGCCTGCGCTCTAGAGCCCGCGAGCCACAACTACTGAGCCCGCGCGCTGCAACTACTGAAGTCCACGCGCCTAGAGCCTGTGCTCTGCAACAAGAGAAGCCACCGCCACGAGAAGCCTGCGCACCGCAACGCAGAGTAGCCTCCGCTCAGCGTGACTAGAGAAAGCCCACGAGCAGCAACAAAGACCCAACGCAGCCAAAAAATAAATTAATTAATTAAAAGAAATAGAGATTATTTTTTAAAATGCATCATTTAATGATTTTCCTATTTTTTGCTCAAAACCATTTACCAGATGTTTGGGTACCTACTATACTCTGTGTATTGGCATCACTTTTAAGAACACAGCAGATGCAAATCATGTCACAAATCCACCATTCCTTGTCATTTGGCAAATGGAATTTTATTAGGAGAAATACATTAAGCTGTGAACTACAGGACACAATTGATTTAGCTGTTCGATGTCTCTGGAAAAGGTATTATTTCTGGAATCAGAGGTATATGCTGGACTTACTTTTCGCACTATTTGGAATGACGTATGACCAATACCCAACGTTTCAGCTGCTTCCGAGGGTGCCTGCGTTTTGCAGAGTGGGAGTCCGCTCGGGGAATGCTACTCTGAGCCAACAATGGCTGCTTGCTGCTGGGCGCACTTCAGGATTGAGCTTTCCTGGGGAAACCCAATGGGCGGCCTGCTGCCGGGGCGGGGGGGAGGGGGTGGCTAGGGAAGGCAGGCGAGCCTGGCGTCCCAAGGAGCCCCTCTCCTGTCCTGCAACACCAGGGAAAAAGGCCACAGAGTAAAACTCAATCAGCCTCAAGAGACAGGTGGGTGGAAAAGTGTTCGGCCTGCCCAGAAAGCCCTTGGGCACTGTACAAAGTTTACAAATAAAAATATTAGTTACAGGTTACAGACAGGAGCAACAAACGTCTTTTAAACGGATCAGACTTTAAAAATTCCTGAGCCTGGACACACACAGACTTCGGGGTGCCACAGGTGCAGGACCATGAGACGCACACGTATGCCGACTGCCCTTCCCAGCACCTTCACGAGAGTTTACACCTTCATCTAATTACCTATGTGCTTTCGACGCTGAAGTAAGACAAAATGGGCTTTGTGTTGTCATAATACACGAAGTTTCAAAGGAAGGAATTTACTGAGGCGAGGCTCTGAGCATTTTTAATGTGCAGAAAATTCATCTGCCTTCTGTAATCCAGAGTGCAATTATGTTACCTCTGCTGCAGGAGATCAAGAGATGAAGTGGTTCTGGGTGGAAATATTGGGGACTGGGCGTAGGGGGCTTGAGGTAGCCTTGTGCTCGTGCCGAGTCAGAGTTTTCTATCTACCATTTAAGATGGAAGGACCCCACCGAAGCCAGCACATCGTCTCCTGCCTTCTTGCAGCCAAGTGCAGTTAAAAGCCCTCACTCCTGTGAGGCTGTATTAGCGTTATTAGTGGGAATTTATAAACTTTATCAGTTTTCACATTACTTTCAGGTGGAAGACAGTAGAGGGTGGGATGCGCACGCTGAGTCTTGCTGGAGCAGGATTAGGACCAGGCTCTGACAGATGGGGCCGGGGGACCGGGACCTGCAGGGAGTGGGCTCGGGGGGGGGGGACCCTTAGGCCGTGAGAAATGTGGGGTAACATTCGGTGAATTCTTTAGCCACTAGAGAGTATGAGAAACATGCACCAAGAAAAATCATCGCAGAAAACTGCACACTCTTTCTCTCCTTATTTTTGAAGAAGGAAAAGGGCAGGGTATGTGTTAGGATTTCTTCACATGGTACTTTAGTTTGGAGAAGACCATCAAACACAGATAGGAATAAGGATGTGTCACCAATGAAGAAAAATATTAAAGAGGGCTTTTTAAATTATCAGTGCCATCTCATTTTTCTTTCCCTATCTGAACATGTCTTCAGTTTAGCAGGAGGATAAAATAACACATCCTCACCCTAAGTTGGAGTAAATACTTTGTGTGATACTGAAGTCTGATAAGATTTGGTACATTTTCTTGGGGGCTTCCAGAATGTTGGACAGAGTTGAGGCAGAGGTGCGAGGAGACCCCAGGGATGGGGTACAGGGATGGGTCACTCTGAAAGGGGCTGCAGAGCAGGGCAGCCTCCGTCACCTCCACAGGCAGCATCTGAGGGATGTGACCAGGGGCTTTTCCTGAATTTTGGGGTGCGATGGGGGAGGCTACACATAGAATTTAAAATCTTAAAAAGAAAGGAGAGATCAGAAGCAGTTTAATTCAAGAATACAGTATTAAGAATCTCTATTTTTTTTAACTATAAAAATTAAAATTTCACAAGACACCTGTGAAAGACCACTAAAGGGACAGGAAAGACTCAGGAATTACAATATTTACCTTTTCTGGTCCAATAGTGACTTTTAAAAGAGTGTTCAAATGTTTAAACTAGCATCTAATACTTCTTGCTTTGTTACTCAATAGTAAAAACAACCCAGTTAAAAAATGGGCAATGAATTTAAAGATATTTCTCCAAAGAAGAAACACAAATGGCCAACACACGTGTGTAAAGATGCCCAAGGTCACTAGTCATTGGGGAAATGCACATCAAAAAACACTCACTAGGATGGTTACAATAAAAAAGAATGGAAAATAACAAGTGTTGGCGAGGATGTGGATTAACTGGAAGCCTTGTGCACCGCTGATGGGAATGCAAAATGGTGCAGCTACTGTGGAAAATGGTATGGCATTTCCTCAAAACGCTAACCACACAGAATCACCATATGATTCAGCAATCCCGCTACTGGGTATATACCCAAAGTGACTGAAAGCAGGGATTTGCACACACATGTTCATAGTAGTATTATTCACAACAGCCAAAATGTGGAAAACACCCGAATTTCCATTGCTAGATAAATGAATAAACAAAATGTGGTCTAGCCGTACAATGGAATACTATTCAGCCACAACAAGGAATGAATTTCTGGCACACGCAACAAGGTAGGTGAACCTTGAGCAAATTACGCTGAGTGAAATAAGCCAGTTACAGAAGGACAAATCCTGTATGATTCCACTTATGTAAGGTATCTAGAGCAGTCAAATTCACAGAAAGTAGACTCGAGGTTAGCAGGGGGAGGGGGGGAGGGTAAGTGGGGAGTTACTATTTAGTGAAGACAGAGTTTCTGTTTGGGGCAATGATAAAGTTTTAGAAACAGTGGCGACAGGTGCACAACAGTATGAATGTAATGAATGCCACTGAACCGTACACTTACAATAGCAAGTTTTGTTATATAGTATACTTTACCACAGTTGAAAAAGTAATAACCTAATATATCAAAAACCATTGAATCATACATTTTTTAAGTACAGCAAGTTATTAAACAAATACCTTTGATTTTTCTGATTTTTGTCCTGGAACAGGAAGAAACACCAAATGCGGAGGACTAAAGCTCCAAATTGCAAAGGTGCAAGATGGTTGGTGAGAAGTAAACAAAAGTAATTGTATACCATCATATGAAAAGCGGGTCACATACAGAACAAAATTTGTTCCTGTACTATATCTACTAATTTAAATCATGATGCTAATAATTATCAAATTACTACTAAGTATTTTCTAAGGATATATTATGTGTAGAGGACTATATTCTAGGCTATATTCTAATTCCTGATTGGGTCCACAAGAAATATAAAACCTAGGTCTACCGTATGAATCATACATTTTAAGTGGGTGAGCTGTATGGCATGTGAATTACATCTCAATAAAGCTGATAAAAAAGTGTATTCAAATGCTTCAACTGGCACCTGACACACCGGACTTAGTGAATCTTGGCTACAATAGCCTTTTTATTTTTAATAAAGATAAAATGCCAAGAAACTTAGAAATCTAAACACTGACCAGTAGCAATCTAACGTTCATTTATGATCCAGTGACCATAAAATAGTGACACTATAACTTGAAAAGAATTTTCAAGACAGTACAATCTCTTTAGTACAAGCATGTTGAATCCTTGCTACAATTCCTCTGACTGAAGTCAGTGACCTATGCTGTTAAACCAAGCGACGTGGGGGTATTACACCGCACATGACTTAGAAGGATGCCGTTCAGAGTAAAATGCAATGAGGGAGAAGACGGCCATCTTCTCACATGAACAATCACTTCGACAAGGGAACTTGTAATTAAAATCACTACAGTTTGAAAACTTGTAACACAGGAATGAAATCAGTTTGTGAAGATGAAGAAGCTGTCTTGGTGAAGCAGCCAGACTGCGATACTGACACTTAAGACACACACACTGTATCACAAGGCCCTCACCAGAGAGGGTGTACTTACCGGTTCAGTGAGGGTGCTGTCCTTTTCTAAAAACTGCACTACACAGTATGCCAGCTACAGTAAGAGGAGAAAAAGTATTAATATTCCATTTTAACATGGAAATGCTGTATCACCGTTAGATATCTTCCTGTGGGGAGACAGGGCCGGATGTGATCAGCGCTGTCCCCTGCCCGCAATGTCCCCCACAGCCCTTCTCCTGGGTGGACACAGGCTCTGTCCAGTGGCCCCGCCGGAGGCTCTGGGACGGGCTCTGAGGGAGGGACCCCAGGATCAGTGTGCAACACAGATCAACTGCAAAAGGAACATCAGAAAGCTAAAATAAACCAGGAGACAGTCTTTTAGACCAACATTGACAAGCCAGGCCAGGTTTGGTGGGAGTTTTCTGGTGCCCTTTTTGGAGACTGTAATGGACAAGTAATCTAACTGCTGGGAAAAAGCAAATTAAAATCTGTTTCCATCTTAAATTCCTAAACTATTAATTTCTAATACAGAACAACTAACAAGATAACAAACTGGCTGGATGTAAAGATATTACCAGTCAATAGGAATCAGAGGAAAAAACTCTAAGTAAAAGATTTCCCAGGAAGCCAGTGTCATTAGAATCATCTAAGGATATACCTTCTGATGCCATGAGGCAAACTCCCCGAGGGAGGTCCCGCAGAATGGGGGTTCCTGGTCCTTGGACCCAGACGTGGGGCCCACCCACCCTGCACCCACACTGACGGCGGGTGTCTCCCCAGAACCTTCTGCGCTGCAGTCAGTGTAGCTTACATTCTGCCTGCACGGAACTTGGAATAGTAAGAGTGAAGGAAAACGTAGACTTCCTGGGGAAATGCAGCTGACCAACCAGTTAGAAACCACTTCTGGATCAGGTTTTCAGTTTTCAAAGTTATAAAAACCCCACAGTTTTTTTTTTTTTAAAAAAAACCCTTTTCTTTCTTTCTTTTTTGAAATATATACTTTTTTTTTTTTTTTTTTTTTTATCTACACCTTTTTTTTTTTTTTTTTTTTTGGCCACGCCGCACAGCATGCAGGATCTCAGCTCCCTGACCAGGGATTGAACCCATGCCCCCTGCAGTGGAAGCACGGAGCCCTAACCACTGGACCGCCAGGAAGTCCCCAAACCACTTTTTCTTAAGCCATTTTACTGGCCGTGGACACAGAGGCGTTGTCTTTGAGGTGCTAGGTTTCAATCCCACCACAGGAAGCCTTCCGGAGAGGTCTTCCTTGACCCCTTCATCGCGTGAGCCACTCCCTTCTCAGTGTTTACAACCAATTTTGAAATTCTCCTTTCCTGAGGTTTTTCTGATTTTCTCAAAAGCAATCTCTCTTTACTCCCTTATCCTTTCGCTCATCACCAGCACCCTGACACCCAAGTCAACACTGTGATATAAGAGACAAAACACTCCCAGTTAGAGGCTGGGGCTCAATATCCCGAGTTCACTGATGTCCAAGCAGAGACGGACGAGCTCCGGGCCCACCAACATCACGGAGGAGCCCTTACCTGAGGATGGTAGACGCTCAGAGACTTCACTTTGTGCAAAGGTAATAACACCTTCAATAAGAAAATCTTGTGCTCTTCTTTCAGTGGTAAGGCAAATCCATTAATTATACTGTGAAAACAGAATTTATCCAAAGTTTGAATATTTACAAGTTCCAGATTGAAAAACATAATCTTTCAGTTTTTGTTTTCAGCATGAAAACCAGCAAGCCAACCATGTGTGCCGGATAAAAGGAGGGAGGAGAGTAGCAGAAATTAAAAGATCATTAAACACCTTCAGGGAAGCACAGTCACTTTTATCTTGTAACTACAGGACAATTTAAAAATTCTGAGTGTACAGGGAGCTACCCAGAAGAGCAGGGGTCTCCGGGGGCAAAACCTCCTTCCTCAGGCAGGGCATGAAGACCGGGTAGCAGCTCGGGTGGAACTCCGGCACCTTCCTCCGGCCTTCACCATCTTCAGGAATTCACACTTTCCCAGAGAGACCCTGCCTCACGCGAGTGCTGGCAGAACAGGGTCTGAGTGCGCAAACTGGCGTTGTTTCAAAATCAACGAGAAAGCTGTTCCCTTCCGCAAGGAAAGGGGGTCCCCTGCTCTCAACCTCCAAGCTGAAGCTTTTGTTTGTGACGTCAAGTATTTTATCTATTTGGCTTTATAACGAGGTAGAAGTTCCTGCGAGCTGTAGAAGCAGTTCAAGTGATTTCTAAATTGGTCCCTCTAGAAGCAGTTCAAGCGATTTCTAAATTGGTCCCTCTTTCATGAGCCTGGGGCACACGGGAGCTGCAGGCAGGGTTAACCTGAAGTGGCCTCCGGGATGGTGTGTGCGTTCAAATGAGGGGACAGGAGAGGACCTCTGAGGCCCTTGCGTGCGGTGTGGCAGGCTCTCTGGACACTTTACTCAGTTCACCCCAGCCTTGCAACAACCTCAGACGTGAATATGAGTATATTGCCATTTTATAGATAAGGAAACGGGAGGCGAGAGTGGTTAAGTAAGGCCGGACAGCTAGTACGGGGCACCCACCCAAGCACTCACTACACCCTGCTGGGAGAGAGAATCCCGGGAATGTGTCAGTGTAGAGTTCTCCACGAGGACCGTCATTTGTTTTACGTTATATCTGAAACAGCGAGGAGAGTTGTTTTCAGAAGGGCTGGACCATAGATCTACCAGATGACAACAGTGTTCCTTTGAAAAGCTTACTGTGTTCAGATAGTTCTGGGAATCACTAGATGAGGCACGAGTACAGTTTCTTCCCCGCAGGACTCCTCAAAACCTTTAGCTGCTAACATACACTGAATCCCCAAGTAAGGTGCTGGGGAAGAAGCACTTCCAAGCTTATTCAGCCGTGGAACCCTGAGGAACTCTGTCTGGGGAATCAGTGAGTCAGGAGGTCTGACAGAAAACCTACAGGTCATTGATTTAAAAAAAAAAAAAAAAAAAAAAAAGGATAGCAAGCAAGAACTCTACCTGGATTAAGACGATGAAATTTTGAAATGTTAATTATTTTATAAGTATACATATGAAAAATTTATAAAATCAAAGCAACACATTAGCATTTACTCGATACCCCAAATGTATAATAAATGACCTATTTTTCTTCTAAGTGTCAAATATAAACCTTCTTAATGTAGCTATTTTTAACACTGCTCTTGAGGAAATAATTGAAATTGTGTTCCCATAGTGATGCTCCTGAGGTACATGAAACAGAATCTACGTTTGGAACCATAGGGATGGGAGAGGTTTGTCATTTAGTGTCATTTAGTTCTGATCCAAGAGCTCACCAGCCCCGGCCATTAAGTGAGCCTTCTTTACGTCCTTTTAGAGAACGGTTTAAATTGCCTTGCCTTGGGGAGGGGGCTGTGGAATGCAATGAACTGGATCATTTCGGCATAAATCCCATCTAAGGCCTTTCGCTACCGATAACAAAGAGACAACTTACCTTCCCAGTATTTCCAGTAATTCTGCTATGCCATTGTGATGCTCTGTTTCATAAATAAATCTAGAAAAAGCAATTTGTCATTTAGAATTAGACACTGAAATAACGGCTGGAAAAGACTAAAATCTTCTGAATAAGAAAACAATGCTTTTAGGAAGAAAACCACGTAGCCAGGCAACAATAAGCAAATCTATTTGTGAAAACCGTTCCGGGGGCTCTGCTAAGTGTTACCAGAGAGACTCCGCAAAGCCTGGACATGCAGACACTTGGAGGGCAGAGGGCATGGGCTTGCTCAAATTTCTCCCTAACGTTTCATTTTGAAAGTTTCAAACATAAAGTGAAAAGATGTTAACAGTGATCACCTGTATTTCAACCGCCCAGATTTGACAGCGAACAACTTGCTGTTTGCTTTATCACATATACATCTCTCCATCCATCGCTTAATCCATTTTATTTTTTGCTGCATTTCAACCTAAGTTGACATCTTACTCAATTTTAAAGCCTCCAATATTTAGCACAGTCTCTGCAAAGGGTACAAGTTACTTCCTCGCCACTGGGGTCGTCTCCCCTACTTCCTCACTGACACCTCACACTTTCCCTATGCTCCTTCAAGTGCCATCTTCTGAAACCCCCATCTGAGTAGCCCGACTCACCTGCCCCAAGAAAGCACTCCCTCGGGGCCCCCGCGCATGCTCCCTGGGGCTCCCAGCAGCTCCTGCGCCCTGTGCCAGCCTGAGGATGGGGACGACGACTTAGCATTACCGTGTCGCCCCTGGTGCTATAGGGCCGAGCCTGGCATCTGACCGGTGCTTGAAACACGACTGCTGAATAAACTGGGCCCAGGGAGAGGGAACAGGGACAGGAAGCAGGAAAGCATCTTCGCTCTCCAAGGACTCCTCAGAAACAATCTGCTCCTGCCCCACAGCCTGGCTCACCTGGCGTCAGGCTAAACCAACACACAGCGAATTCCGCCTGAAGCGAGAGGCGTCTGGGGTCTGAGAAAGGTTCCTGCCTATCAGACAAAAACTACTAGTTTAGAGCCAGCTCTAGGCCAAAAATAAGGGTTTGCGATGATTAATATTTTTCATTGGCCCTGTTTGAAACAAACGGAAGAGTGACCTTAAGGTCCAGAACAGGTCAAACGCCCACAAAGTGTGATGTACTCCTGAGGAGCGGGTCTAACGTCTCTGGGTTTTTGACAGATCTTTCAAAGGGGGGGGCATGGAGCGAGGAGAGAGCCCGTTTGGCTAGAACAAAGGTGGGCGACGGGCGGGCAAGGCAGGCACACGGAGGCTCGGACACCAGCTTAGACAGATCGGAGTTGAGACCACAGGGACCGGGGTCAGAACCACTGAGCAGCAAAACACAGTGACACGGAAACAAATGTGGCCACAGCACGGAGCCGAGGCGGGAAAGTACCCGTGATGGACCCCGGCAGCCCGGCTGGTCAGATCAAGGGCAGCAGGGGACAGGCTGCGCTGCACGTGGGGCACCCGTGTCAGCCTCAGACACGTCGGCCCCGCCACTGCCCCTGCCCTGAGGTGGGAAGCCGGCCTCATGGGAGCCCCAGCCTCCCTGGGCATCTACACGGCGAGGTGCTTTAGTTTGTTTGTGAAACTCCACCTGAGGCTCCCTTCACTTCACCTGTTTTATTTGAAATACTTAAAACAGTTTAGATGTACAAAGTAATAGTGCAACCAGCCAACTTCAGTCCCTCTTCCTCTGTTTACACCTGGAGGGCTGTGCAGGCAGCAGGTGGGCGAGGCTCCTGAAGCCTGGGTGCTCGGCATGTGGAGGTGACCGAGCCCCCGGGCGCCACTTGTGATCTGTCTCCAGCAGTACTAACGTTTAAATAAGGGCAGCCTTTAGCCAAAAGCCATTTTGTTTTCCTAGATCAACATTGCTATATTCTCATCGGTAAATTCTTCATTCCTGATTATTTTGTAGATTTGGAGTAGGTATAGGAAAGAGAATGTTAAGTGTAGTTCCCCTTCTCCCTTTTCCAGAGGGAAACAAGAAAGTGGGGTGCAAAACAGGAGGGAAGCCCTAAGGGCCCATGCAGAGCAGGCTACAGTATGCCTCCCTCTTTCAGCCAAAAGGAACTAGGACTCTCCCAAAACTGAGCTGGAACCTGCCTGTGAAGGACAGTCTCCAAAATGGACGCCATCTGTTCCTCTCCCTCCTGGAGGACGTGTTCTGTACCTCCCACGCAGAGGTGGAAGTCACTCCCCCTTGAAGCTGGGCTGTCCTCAATTCCCTAAGTGGCTCTGATCGGTACAAAGGGATGAGGCCGGTGCGCACCAGGCCCCGGAGCACAGGCAGCCACTGCAGAACTCGGCCCCGGGGCCGCCCGCTCACGTTCACGGAGCCCCGCCCGGGCAGGCCACAGAATGAGAGCAATGGCAAACGCTGATTTAAGCTCCCAAGCCGCGGGGGTTTGTTCGGCAGCAGAGAGAACTGAAGCCCGGGCTCCACCTGCCACCCAACCTTCAGGCTCCGCTGTTTGCCAAGCAGGCATGATCCCTCACCCAGAGCTGCGCTTAACTCACCTGTGAAGATGCTGACTAGAGTGAGAACCCACAGAAGTAAGTAGGAACCTCACACGAACACTTTCAGGAAGGTCAACCAAACACGCCTGAAATACTGTCTAACCAGCCGCAGCTACACCCCGTGGAACGCTGATGAGCGGAATATAGCTCTCGAGATCGTCTGCAATTTTTCTCACATGGAATGAGGAGGGGGCGGTGCTGAAGGTGGAGAGTCAGGCCGGCTGTGGGATCCACAGGACCTGCTTCCTCCTGATTGGACGCATCAGGAACGGTTTTTACAGGAAAGACTCCTGAAAACAAAACGAGGACACCACACACTCCAGCACTGAGTGCTCAGCGAGAGTCGAGCTGCACTCTGTAACTTCTGAACAACAGCCTAGTTAGGTAGTTCAGTTACTAAGTCAGGGTTCCTTAAGGTATGAGGCAGGCACTGACTGGTGATTCTGCACAGAACCTACGTGAGCAGGGAAGAAACCTTCAGGCAGAGCTTCCATTTTAGCCTAAAAGACTGGAACTGAAATCCTACCCGTCGGCTGTTGATTAAATAGTGCATGCTACGTTTTGATAGATAAGTACGTCGGCCAAGGAACAGTCTTGTTAAAAAGGAAACACGACACCAAGAAAAACAAAATAGGAATATAACATTTAGGAAACACGATGCCACCACCTAAGCCAGTGTGTCCAGCCTGGGCTCCATCATATAAACGGGCTGTGGGGAGCTTGGAGGGAGTTTGAAGGGAAGCCACACGCCAAGCTGGAGGTTCTGACACCCAAAGGCCACATCACGTGCGAAGATAAGGAGGGCGCTGGACCTCGCGACCGCAGGCAGGCAGGGCGAGGGACAGCAGGGGCTGGCCGCCCGTCACCGCCAGGGCTCATCACTGCCTGCGGCACCCTGGAGTGAGGGGCACGTGGGGTAAGCTGTCCCCTAAAAACTCATGGAGTCAACTGCTCGTGCAGTGAGCGTTCCAGGGACAGAGAAGAAACCACGCTGACGGTTTCATCCATCAACGTTCACCTGGAGCCCCCAGAAGCCAGGTAGGAAGCTGGGGCTGGGGCTGTGAGATAAGCGCTGGCTCAATGCCTGCCATCCCAGGAGGCCGGACCGTCCGCCAAGCTGCGAGCCTCCCTGGCGCAGGGATGTCTCCGGAAGCCTGGGAGGGTGAGGAGAAGGGCTGGTGGAAGGGAACGTGAGAACGTTCCCGGAGGATCAAGCGAGGCTGCGAGGCCCTGGTGTGGAAGGAGCCCGGAGCCTGAGGGGCACCCGAGGGCTCGCCCAGGACCTACACCCGCTCGTCCAAGGAGCGTGTCGGCATAGGAGCCGGCGGATGGAGGGGCGTTAAGACTCTGCGACTCAGAGGGGTGGCGACAGGGAGGCTGTGCGAGGGGTCACGGGGTCAGGCTGAACACTGAGCTGGACTGTCAGAACATTCCTCCAGGAGCCCTGGGGCGGGGTCCTCCCCACTAAAACAGAGCCAGGCCTCTGTGGTCCTGCAGGCCTGGGGAGGCTGCGACCGCTGAACACCGCGCTTCCTCAGCCACTGCTTCCAGCAGTGCACGGCGGGAGTCGCCAAAGATTCCCCACTTCACTCCTCACTCCTTCCTTCTTTCACTGAGACTCAGCGGGGACGAACGAGCACCACACAGGTGCGAGGAAACCGCTGGCTCTGGATGGAGCGATTCATCCACACAGAAGGAACCACGTTCAGGGTGACCGGGCCTGCCGGTAAAAGCCGGAACAAACACCGGGTGTGAGCGGGGGGCGGGCGGAAGCAGGCACAGAGGGAAGGCGGCCCTGCCCAGCGCAGAGGCGGAGGTGTAGACGGGGCCCACCTGCCCACGACGAGCCCGCTGCTCAGCAACGGCCACTCCTGCTGCCCAGCCACTTTGCTACAGCCAACGACGAGGTGGGACATCGACTGTGAACAGGAGCGTCACATGCAAAAGGGAAATGTCACCCCCACACTGACTTACCTATAAAATATATTATTTATCTGTTTTCTGATGTAAGCTCTTAAGCCTAAGAATTTTCCATAGATTCGGTGAAGGGTAGTTTTAAGAAAATCTCTCTCGCGAGGATCTTCACTGTCAAAGAGCTCTAAAAGCTTCAAGAAGAAAAAGACACTCAGTGATGCGGTATTCTCTCTAATGGTAGATTACAGCGTTTGTAGTTTCAGCTAACTTGCACCTTACCTGCAATACAAACTTCTGATCAATATATTTCTTCGCTATATTAGGTTGGAAATCTGGAGACTCTAAAAATCTTAAGAAAAATTCATAAACAAGCTAGGAGGAAAGAAAAACCACAATGAGTCAAATAACATGGTATTTTATTAAGTGGAGATTAAAAATACACCATGAGTTGAATCTTTGTCTGCAAATATTAGCCTTAAAAAGAAGGGCACATGTCTAAAGGATTTATGTCCAATCACATGGCCTAATTATAACGGATGATGGTAATTGTTTTATTTATTAGCTAAGAACCACAGACTATATCCTTAAATGGCATTTCAACAAATGATTTCCATGGCTGTTGTCACCAATGCTCAGAGACCACAGTGCACAGCAGCCATAAGCCGGGCTGTGACCAAATCCCAGGTGGGATTTGCAGCCTGTCACCTCCAAGTGTCCCAGCAGAAAGCCAGGTGGACAGGAAGCTGGGAGTGTTAGGTGAGCAGGTCACAGACACAGTCACCCGGGGCCGGGACGTTCCTCCCCCTTCACCAATGGTTACACATGACACTGTGGGAGGGGACGTTCTGCTACCGAGATGGCCCTTCCTGTCTGTTCCCCATCGAGCACCTTCCCAGGTTTTTCACCTCCCCGTCTGCCCTCCTTCAGCAGACCCAGACCTCCCGATCTAGCTCGGGGGGCATGCGCCCTGCCCAATCGATCTTTCTCCTTAAAAACGTGTTAGAAAAAAGGCATCAGTCAAGCAGATGGGCCTCGGGGCGCACAGCGGGCACACAAACTGAGGAATGTTTGCATAAGACCTCCACCCTCAATTCCACGGTCACTTTCACTGAAAATATACTGACAATTCTGTAACTTTGTAGTTTCTGCAGAGCGTCCAAACAAACAAAGAGCCATTAAATGTTCTCTCTTTTGCTAAAATACTTCTCTCACACGTACAGGTCTGCAGGGTCTATGACACCGAAGTGCAGAGGCCCATCTGCGACCAGCTGGAGAGGCCCAGGCCCAGGGCTCCTGCTTCGGAGAACCCCCCGACCCCACGCTGACCCCCGCCCTTCTGTGTCTGGTGCACCCCCAGAGTCCAGTACCTGCAGGTGAGGCCAGGCTGCTTCTAACGTTGGCTCGTCTTCCTCTGGGTCAAATTCTGCTCCCGTAGGGTTGGAGGAAGGTGGTAATGTTCGAAACATGTTAACTGCAAACTAAAATCCACATATCCTATAATTATAACCAGGACATTAAAAATATTTACAGAGAACATTTAAAACAATCTTAAGGAATTCTAATGATAACTGCTTCCAGTGGTTATCTGGCTCATCCTTATTCTCAAAATTCGGAAGTGGTGTGGGTCCTGAGAGCCTGGGTCAAAGCCACAGCTAGACCCACGGCCGTGGACAGCCAGCCACCAAGGTTCCTTCCTGACCTTTCAGATAACCAGTGCCAACAGATGCTGATGGGCAGGGATGTCACCTAAGGCCTTTGTTATATCCAGTAAGTGCAGAGCAAGGAGAAAAGTTCAAAGCGCTAGTAAGAAAAGGGTGAGATTACGAAAGAAACAGCAGAGATCAAAGAACTGAAAACGGTGAGAAAATGGCAGAGGCCGCTTCACACCGGAGGTCGTGCACAGCTTCCCTGCCAAAGTCCTCTGCAGTGACAGTGATGAGAGCGGCAAGTCAAGACAGAGTAACTTCCAGGTGGGTGGCTAGAGGATCGTTTCCAGAGAAAGGGCCGCAATGTTAGCAAGGAGAGGAGTCATCATGTCACGGGACAGCCTGGTCCGTGTGTCCAGGGACTGGACGGGACACACAAAGTCTGGACGATTCCCTTGCATGCCTCATGGCCCTCTTCTCTGCTCTCCACCCTGTACTGTCCCTCACCACTCTCCCCCACCCCAGGCTCCAGTCAATCTCCATTTCATAAAAATCAGCGTGTTTTATTTACAACAGATGTTTTCTACATAAAATCCACAATTCTTTGGAGCACAGGTACATTTTACTGCCTGTATGGTTAATATGAATAAAGCACAACATATATTGACAGGTTCTTGATATAAATGTAGAAGTCTAGTTTTTCACTACCACCAATTTATAACCTATGTTTCTTTCGGAGTCAGTTTAAATATGTTACCTCACCGAATCTCTGAACACGCCATATGCCGGTTACAGAGCTCGACTCTAGTGATCAAAAAAAGCCCTCCGTCCTTCCAAGCCCAGAAACACAGAATCAAAACACCTGACCTACAAGATAGAATCCGACTCCACTACAACAGCGAGGGTCTCTACGGAGAGTTCAGAGCAAACCTGGCTGTTCAGATAACAGTCTTGTAAAGACCAAGCTAAAACGCCATGGCACCCGTTTTGTTTTATCCTGTCTTCCTGCAACACCATTTTCCATGAAGAAAAACACACACTCCCCAAGTCCTGGGCTCTAGAAGCTCTGAGCATCAAATGTTTGCTCTCTGCGTCGTGTGAGAGGAGCAGACGCAGACAGTCCAGGAATGGGAGCAACAAAGAATGGCTGGAACGAGTAACTAAAAGCCAGAAACAAGGAACGAAAGAAATCTTTTAATAGAAATATGAGTAATGCTCCTCTGACGTAAGTAAAGAGGAGCAGGAGGTCTGGAACCGGCGAATGGGGTGTGTGCACACGGCCCAGCAAGAGGCCTCCCAAACCATAGTGACCGGTGAACAGAGGCTGGGACAGATGTTGTCAGGTAGAAGGGGCGCGTCCTCCACCGCTGGTTCCCCAGGCCCCCTGATCCCAAAGCCCACAGAACAGAAGAAGGGGACACTGGGAGCCCAGCCACCATCTCCTCCGGGCCTGCGGGGTGCGGATGGGGGCAGCAGAACCAGCCCTGTCACCCCCGGCTGTGGAGTGCGGAGAGGACAGGGTCAGAAAGGAGCCCAAGGCCGCTGTGGGGTGCGGCACTCCTAGGGGGGCGCAGCACTCCTGGGGGGGGGCTTCCCAATCCTCTCCCTCAAAGCCAGTGATCGGGGGCTCCAAGAGTCACCCAGAGACCAGGGTGGGGACGGTGGATCCAGGCCGCGTTCCCGGGGGCAGAGGTGTCTGTGGGCACCGCCGCGCTGCCTCTCTGGGAGACTTGCCCGAGTGCCGTGACATCGTGGCACAGGGCACCTAGAGGGGAGCACACACACGGGCCACCTCGGAGGCTGCAGGTGAGGGCTGCAGGGGTCAGGGGGGAGAGAGCAGTGGTCAGCTCGCCCGGGCAGGGGCTGGAGGCTGGGGCACAAGGGGGGACGGCTGCCCCTCAGGGAGGGTCTTTCGGGAAGCCCAACGCTCTCCGGAGCACAGATGCCCCCTGGGAGGGGCCGCCGCCTGGGCAGAGGCCAGGCTGCCGCAGGACATCAGGCACAGGCGCTGCGGCGCTCGGCCCCTCCTCTCCCGCTTCAGGTCCCTCTCCGGCCAGGCTGCCCAAGGGGAAGGTGGGGACAGATGAGGTTCTGAGTCGGGGATTGAAGCGATAAACTAGGTGCGACAGCTGGAACCAGAGGGGCAGGGAAGGGAGATATAACAGGTTGTGATTAAAGGCGATGGCTGAAAAAAATAAAACGTACCCGTGTGACGGCTTAGAGTACCCATTATTCAACCAGACAGCAATCTGAGTGTCACTGTGATGGCGCTTAGTAACTGTGGTCACATCTAGATCAGCTGACTTTAAGTAAAGGAGAACGTGGGTGGGCCTCAACCAATCAGTTGAAAAGTCTTCTAAGAGCAAAACTGGTTTCCCTGAGGAAGAAGTAATTCCACTGTGGACGGCAGCGTCTGAGCCTGCCTCACGGAGTTCAGATTTGCCCCGTCTGACTCCACAAGGCAAAAGACAGTTCCTCAAAAATCCACCCACCCGCCCACCCATCCATCCATCCATCCATCCATCCCTCTTTCTGTCTCTCTCTGTCTGTCTCCATCCTACTGGCTCTGTTTCTCTGGAAGGACTCTGACTGATCCACCCGGTCAGCTGAGATTCCTGAGTGACCTGCTGTAGTAAAGCTAATGATTCCAGCCTAAAGTTGAAGTCCCACTGCACAGTGTTCAGTCAGCTACAGCCCGTCCGCAACACCTACACATTCACCGAATCCCAGGTGCTGAGTCAGGGGCCTGCAAGGGGCCACAGACCAACTTGCTTTGAATGCAAAAGTCCCCTTTTCATGTCCTGGGAGGATGACCACCCTCGAACCAGGCAGTTTTATTACTGGCCAACTCTAATGGATAAAAAGTTATATCTTTCACACAACAACAAAAACCTCACACTGTAATTTCTACCCTCTTTTCCTACCACGTTAATTTAATGCTCACCTCTAGAGAAGGCTAAAGATACTGAAAGCTAATATGTAGATTAAAGAGCAGAAGGCAAAAATCAGGCCACCTTGAGCTGTCCATGGGTTTCTAACCCTCCACCATTTCTTAGCACAGCAGCTTCAGGGGTCAAGTTAGTGGAGTGCCGTGCTGTTGACATCTGCATGCTGTCTGCACGCGTGGAGTGCAGTCTGAGAGCCCCAGAGGCGGTCGTTGTCAGCATCGCGCCATGGAAACCAGAGGGAATCTGTTTCTACCATAGGTCTAGAAGTCTTAGATCTGATGCAGATCACACAGATCCATCACCACCTCTCGGCTGAGACACACTGATTCGGAGTGCACCGTGATCCCTGGACACAGAGCTAGAATCAGCTCTTGCACAGAGAGAGGCAGTGTGGCCTCAGGGGACAGTCTCACCAGGCCCTCTTCTCACTCAGACCAGGACCCGAGACTGAGAAGCCTGCTCAAGCTTTGGTTTCCTCACCTGTTGAAAGAGGGCAAATCCTTTCTTTGCACTGGGCACGTGTGAAACAGACACGTCACCACATGTGCGCGTATGTGACCCGCGCAGCCCCCGAGTGTGGTGTGGACTGACCGTGGTGGTAGGAAACCCCTGCTTTTACAGCTTTCTTGACATTTTCTACTTTCAGTATTTAAATGATCCTGCAGATGTTCTTCTCCCAGTTGCTAAATTTATTGAATAAATGCAAACCAAAATGACTTAAGAAGCGTTTATGCAAAATTCTCACAATTCAATAACACGCAGCCTTTCTATACCTGTAATATTCATCACCAGTGGGTGAAGTAATAAAATATTCACGCTGTGACACAACTGCAGCACAGTGGAACATATAAAGGTTTAAGACAGGAAGGGATACGCTCCAAAAAGAAACGCTGATAATCTAATTTCAGAGACAACAAGGAAAGAAAGGTTGATTATTCAGTTCTCTGTTTAAAACCACAAAAGTTTTCTCTTTTTTGGGGGGTGGGGGTGGGGGTGGGTGGGGCCGTGTTGGGTCTTTGTTGCTGCGCGCAGGCTTTCTCTAGTTGCGGCGAGCGGGGTCTCCTCTTCATTGCGGTGAGCGGGCTTCTCATTGCGGTGGCTCCTCTTGTTGCAGAGCACGGGCTCTCGGTGCGCAGGCTTCAGTAGTTGCAACATGAGGGTTCAGTAGTTGCGGCTCATGGGCTCTAGAGCGCAGGTTCAGTAATTGTGGCACACGGGCTTAGCTGCTCCGCGGCATGTGGGATCTTCCCGGACCAGGGATTGAACCTGTGCCCCCTGCACTGGCAGGCAGATTCTTAACCACTGCACCACCAGGGAAGCACCAAGGGTTTTCTACTATGCTTTTGATTTTGTTTTATTCATGTGATAGGGTTTATAAAGGTGAGTCCACCAAAGGCCAAATTACAGCTCTTCCTCCTGTAACAGGAATGCCAGGTTCTGAGGGTCATATTGCTAAGAGATACATTTTGGAGGTGGGGAGGTAGGGAGCCCTTCCACATTACATTTTAAATAGAAAGCCGTCATTTGGTTACAAATGATATAACTGGAAAAACCAACCAACAGAGACAACAGTCAGACCATCACAGCTGGGCCACCCATACAAAAACCCAAAACCCAAACCTAACAGCAACATCTTCTCCACCAACAACAGGCAACGAGGAAACACAACTGATAGGAGGACCCCAGGTACTAGGCCACGAAAATGACCAAGGGCCTAGGGACTCACAACCCAGTTACAAGGCTTCAATGAGAGCATGAAAACCCTAAGAAAGGCACTGAAGGATACCCGAACGAATGAGGACCCTTCCCTTCTCCAGTGTGAGATGACATTGTATCACAAAGATGTAACTTCTCCACAAAGCAATTTATACTCTAAAAGCAATCTTACATATAACTCTAACTCGTTTTTTACGTGGATGGTAAAAATCCTAGTAGCAATCTTTCCTACCACCACGGTCAGTTCTTAAAGGGAAGAACTGTCCCTCTCCTCACTTGTAGAATTAGCTCAATCTGGCTTCACAGTAGGATTCAGGTGTCATCCTGGGGAATGTTCGCCGGTGATTCACTCACTGCTGACCCTCCATCACCTGCCGTAGCGCCCGGCAACTAGTAGATCCTCAAAGACCTGCTGAGAGCAAGTGGATCCTTTGGGAAAAGCACCTATCAGTCACCTTATTAACTGCAACACCAAGTAATTACCTGAAAACTTCCCGATTAAACCTTAGCTCTCAGCTGCAGTGTAATTTCGTCAGGTCAGGCCTCCCCTGACCCAAGGCCCAGTTGGGTCCCTGATTTCAAGCTCTTCTATCATCCTGCCCCTTTCCTTTGTGATCTTTGTCTCAAATATAACCGGATGGTCGGGTAATTCTTGGCCTAATGTCTTCCCTCCTGGCACCACCTCCCAAGGCCCATGGCACCGCCTGGCACAGAGCAAGCACTCGCACGAGAGGTGAGTGAAGCTGGGTCTCCTCCTCCACGAATTCACGTCGCCACTTTCTCTAAGGCAAGAGCTGCTTTCAGAGAATGCAGCTTTACCTCCAAAGAGATGCCCGAAGAAAAGAACTACAAGCTAAACTCTTACTTTGAACAGCTTGCTATTTTTACAATCTCTAAAATATGCTATCAATCAAAGTTAAAGATATAGAAATAAATACCTACAAATCTTTGTAGAATACTTAATAAAGGAAATTTACTCTCAAGTTTTCAACAGTGGACTTTTAAATTTTATGACCATTTCACAACTAAGTGTATAATAGCATCTTCTTCAAATGAAAATATGCTAGTCATTTATAATTATGCATAGGAGTTTATTTTTTATTTTTATTTTTGAGTTTAAGAATAGAAAATTTACCTACAAAAGATAACCACTCATCTGTAATACTTGTAATTCAGTTGGTGTTATTTAAACACAACATTGGAGCTGGAAGTTTTTCGTAAGTTGTTTACTCTGGTCCAAAGGTGAGTTTTACATAAGGCTTCTGAATGACGTATTCCCTAATATCTTGTTATGAAAAACCTCAATGCAAAACAGTTGAATTTTACAGTGACTAACGATATAGCCACCAACTAGACTCTACCATCAACGTTCTTCCCTGGTGGTCCGGTGGTTAAGACTCTGCGCTCCCAATGCAGGGAGCCCGGGTTAGATCCCTGGTCAGGGAATTAGATCCTGCATGCCGCAACTAAAGGATACCACACGCTGCAACTAAGACCTGGCACAGCCAAATAAATAAATAAATATAAAAAATCAAATAAAATTTAAAAAACAAAACAAAAAACTACACATTCTGCATTCTACATGATAGAAATGAACTGAAAAGGGAAGGGAAGCTTCAGAGCTAAAGTACTTATTTCCTAGTCATATATGTAGACCCAACTGTTTTCTTGCTGTGTGCCCCCCACCACTGACTAGATGCATACAGTTACAAAATTATAAATTATGCAAATAACCTTCGGTTAGTATGTTTTTTAGAATCGTTGTTGGATCACCTGTGTGGATGGAATTAAGTACTGATCGAGTATCTATTATAAATGAAGCAGAGACTTATACTTCTGGATAAGACAGAGTAACAGGAATGGGATTTGCCCTACTTCCTGAAACAACCAAAAAACCCAAGGAAAAACACATGGAATTCTGGTTTGCAAGACAGAGAGAGATTTCTGAGAGATGGGAAACAAATGTCCCGCTTTCTCCTTTGATAGAATTTCCAAGTTGCAGCACAGGGAGAAAGAACCCGGGTGAAGTCCAGCAGACACAGGTGGTTAGAATCTGCAAGGCGAAGTCCCAGAGAGAAGAGAGCTGCACAGAGAGAACTCCAGAGATTGCAGAGGTCCTCCTGAACCATTCAGAAGTGGACCGAACAGCCCACTGGGGTGAGAAAACTACTGGAGGCTGCAAAAAGAACCACCTGAAAAGACCAGAGAGACCCAGTATTCACCCAGGGCCGGAGCAGTTCCTGTTCCCATCAACCAGACTGGAAAAATCCGTTAATTCACAGAGGACTGGGCTCATAATCAGAAGGGTCTTGTCTCAGTCGTGGGGGATAATTAGCCATAGAGTGATTATTGACTATAGTCCTTCCTAACACATCTTAAAAGCAAGAACCAAAAGGATCAAACTGTTTGCAAGTAACTGCATCCCAAACAAATCCCCAGATATTACTAGAAACATATCAGTACGCAGTACTCGTCAAGGCAAAACCCACATGGTCAGACGTCCAATAAAAAATGACCAGACACGCAAAGCAGCAGGAAAAATGTCATTTATAACAAGAAGGAAAACCAATCAACTGAACTGACCTGGAATTGACACAATGGTAGAATTAACAGATAAGGCTAAGATAGTATTCTATGTGTTCAAAAAGTTAGGCGGAGACATGAAGATATGGAAAAGACATAAACTACATGAGATGAAGACTACAATGTGAGAAGAAAAATTTACGGAGGGAAATTAACAAAAGCTGAGACATTGCAGAAAAGGTTACTGAACTTGAAGACAGCAAAGGGAATCACCAAATGAAACACACAAAGAAAAAAAAGACTTTAGAAAAAAAGAGCATAAGTCAGCTGTGGAACAACTCTATGAGGCCTAGCACACATTTCACTGGAGCCTCTAAAGGACAAGGTGTGGGAGACAGAAAAAAATATCTGAAGAGATAAGGGCCAAATACTTTCCTAAATTTCATAAAAACTATAAACGAACTCCAAAGACAAGAAAAAGAAGGAAACTACACCAAGGCACATCATAATCAAGTTGCTTGCTTAAAAAGAACAACAGAAAAAATCTTTAAAAGTAGCCAGAGGAGAAAAAGATACACTACGTCCAGAGGAACAGAGATAGGAATGGCAGCAGATTTCTTACCAGAAACAATGCAAGCGAGAAGACAGTGGAGCAAAATTTTTAAAGGATTAAACTTTGACCTCTTGTTCTATACCCACCAGAGATATTGTGGGTTCAGCTCCAGACCACTGCAATAAAGTGAGTGTCAGAAAAAAGTTAGTCACACAAAGTTTTTGATTTCCCAGTGCTTACAAAAGTTATATTTAAACTATACTGTAGTCTATTAAGTGTGCAGTAGCATTATGTCCCCCCCCAAAAAAAGTGCATACCCTAGTTAAAAAAATACTTTATTGTTAAAAAATGCTAACGATTATCTGAGCCTTCAGAGAGTCAATCTTTTTGCTGTTGGAGGGTTTGAAATATTTTGAGAATTACCAAAATGTGATGCAGAGACAGGAAGTGAGCAAATGATTTTGGAAAAACAGTGCCAATAGACTGGCTTGATGCAGGGTTGCCACAAACCTTCAATTTGTGAAAAACACAAAATGTGCGAAGTGCAATAAAGTGAAGCATAATAAAATGACGTATGCCTGCATATCTTTCAAAGTCAAAGGCAATCCATCGACAGATGAATGGATAAAGATGAGCACATATATACAATGGAATATTACTCAGCCATAAAAAGAAACGAAATTGAGTTATTTGTAGTGAGGTGGATGGACCTAGAGTCTGTCATACAGAGTGAAGTAAGTCAGAAAGAGAAAAACAAATACTGTACGCTAACGCATATATATGGAATAAAAAAAAAAAAAGTGGTACTGATGAACCTAGTTGCAGGGCAGGAATAAACAGGTAGACATAGAGAATGGACTTGAGGACATGGTGGGGGGAGGGGGAAGCTGGGACGAAGTAAGAGTAGCATCGACATATACACACTACCGAATGAAAAATAGGTGGCTGGTGGGAAGCAGCCACATAGCACAGGGAGATCGGCTGGGTGTTTTGTGATGAACTAGAGGGGTGGGATAGGGAGGGTGGGAGGGAGGCTCAAGAGGGAGGGGATATGGGGACATGTGTATGCATATGGCTGATTCAGTTGTGCAAGAAAAACTAACACAGCATTGTGAAACAATTATACGCCAATAAAGATCTGTTAAAAAAAATCAAAGGCAAAAGAAAGACTTTTTCAGATGAACAAATGCTAAAAGAATGAATCACCGGTAGATCTGTGCTACAAGAGAAATTAAAGGAAGTCCTTCAAGCAGAAGGAAACTGATATCAGATGGATACCAGAATGAAGAACACTGAAAATGATAACTATCTGGTTAAGTATAAAAGAGTTTTAAAAAATTATTTAAATCTCTTTAAAATAGAACTGTTTTCTAAAAATAATATATGGTGGGGTTTATAACATACGAAGAAGTAAAATGACAATAGCAGGAAGACTCGCGGAGAAGAAATAGAAGTACACTGCTGTAAACTGATATTTACATGGTGTATTGTCACTTGAAGGCTGACTGTGACAAGTTAAAGATGCATTCTAGAAAAGCTAAATAATTGAGATCAAACAATAAAGAGTGATAGTTAAAAAGCCAACAAAAGAAACTGTAATCATAAAAGTATTCAACTGATCCAAAAGAAAACAGAAAAAGAGGAAAAGGGAACAAAAAACAGATGGGATAAACAGAGAAAAAATACAGCAAGATGGTAGATTTAAACCCAACATCAGTACTTAACAATGCAAGTTAATGGTTTGAGTACCTCAACCAAAAGGCAGAGATTGTTTGGTTAAGGAGCAAGACTCGGGCTTCCCTGGTGGCGCAGTGGTTGAGAGTCCGCCTGCCGATGCAGGGGACACGGGTTCGTGAGCCATGGCTGCTGAGCCTGCGCGTCCGGAGCCTGTGCTCCGCAACGGGAGAGGCCACAACAGTGAGAGGCCCGCGTACCGCAAAAAAAAAAAAAAAAAAAAAAGGAGCAAGACTCAACTATATGCTGTCTACAATAAGCCCACTTTAAATATAAAGATACGAATTGGTCAAAAATAAAAGGAAGGAAAAATATACACATTAACACTAGTCAAGAGAGCGCTGGAGTGGCTATATTAATAACATACAAAGTAGGTTTTGGAGAAAATATTACCAATGATAAAAGGATCATTTTATAGTTATAAAGGAGTCAATTCAACTAATAATACTAATATTTATGCACTGAATAATATGAAGCACCTTATACAACTGCAAGAAACAATTAGAGATAGAAAATAAAAAACCCCAATTACAATAGCACCCAAAAATAAAATACTTATGAGTCTAAAAAAATACCGAGGGATCTACATGCTGAAAACTATGAACAAAGATGATCAAAATGGGGATATATACTGTGTTCACGGATTGAAAGGTTCAATATTGTTAAGACAGCAATTCTCTCCAAATGTACATATTCAATACAATTCCAATTAAAACCCCTGAAGGATATTTTGTAGATAACGACAAGCTGATTCTAAAATTTATTTGGAAAGATAAAATAACTAGAAAAGCCAAACAATTTGAAAAAGAATAAAAAGGTTGGAACATTCATACTACTTGATCTCAACATTTACTGTAAAGTGACAATAATGAAGACGGTATGGCATAAGCAAGAGGATCCCTAGATCAATGGAACAGAATACAGAGTCCAGAAGTAGACTCACGAATATGGTGAATTAATTTTTGATTAAGGTGGAAAGGCAATTCAATGGAGTATGGTTAGTCTTTTCAACAAATGGTTTTCCACAAATACTTGGACATCCATAGGCCAAGAAATGAAACTGACAAAATGGGTCATACATTTAAATGTAAAACTAGAAAATCTTGAGGAGAAAAATTTTTTTGAGTTTGGGCTAGGCAAAGACTTCTTATATATGACACCAAAAGCACTAGCCACGAAGGAAACAAATCAAAAATTAGACTTCATCTAAATGAAAAACTCTGTAAAAGACACTGTTAAAATAAAAAGACAAGGCACAAACTGAAATATTTGCAAATCACTTATCTGTCAAAGCATCTGTATCCAGAATATGTAAACAAGTCTCAAACTCAATAAGAAAACAACCCAATTAAAAAACAGGCCAATGATCTGAACAGACACTTCCCCAAGGAAGATACACAAACGAACACAGGAAAAAATGCTCGGCATAATTAATCATCAAGGAAATGCAAGTTAAAGTCAAAATGAGATAAAAGGACTGAAGACACCAAACGTTGACAAGGACTGGAGCAACTAGAACTATCGCGCGTGGCTGGCGGACTGGAGCAACTAGAACTATCGCGCGGGGCTGGCGGACTGGAGCAACTAGAACTATCGCGCGGGGCTGGCGGGAGTGCAAACATGGCTCATCTACTTTGGAAAACAGTCTGGCAGTTTCTTAGAAAGTTAAATGAATACTTAATCATACGACCCAGCAACCCCACGCCTATGTGCTCACCCAAGTTAAAAAAAAAACACCTATGTCCAAAACTTGTACATGAATATTTATAGCAGCGTTATTGCTAAAAACTGGAAACAATTCAAATATTCCTCAACTGGGGAGTGGACAAATCATGATACCTCTATATAATGAGATACTACTGAGAAAAAGGAACAAACCACTAATACATCAACAACATGGAGGAATATCAAACAGATTATGCTAAGTTAAAGAAGCTAGACTCAAAAGGCTACATACTCTCTGAGTCCATTTATATGACATTCTGGAAGAGGCAAAATGACAGAGCTAGAGGACGGATTAGTGGTAGCCAGAGATAATGGATAAGGGGAAGGTCTGAGTTCAAAGGAGAAGCATGAAGAACTTTTCTGGCGGGTAATAAAGCTGCTTTATATCGACTGAGGCAGCGGTGGTTACATGACTACACGTATTTATCAAATCTCAAGAGAACTCCTCACTAAAAGCGTAATCTTGCCGAATGTAAATTTAAAAATAATTTAAAACGTTACAGAAAGATAGTAAATATTTTCTAGGCTCTAAGTTCTCAAATCTTCTTGATTCACAATGCCCTTAATATCTTAGTAATTTCTTCACTGCGCCCCTAGACCAAAAGAAATACCTATCAATTTAGGAGCTTAAAAAACCCCAGCTTTAGTGAGGTATAACCTTACTGTATGTAAAGTGTACAGTTCGATACATTTAACATTTACATACATCTGTGAAACCATTATACAATCAAGACGATAAATATACCCATCATCCCCAAAAGTTTCTTAGTAACATTTTTTTTTTTTTTTTTTTTTTTTTTTTAGGCCGCACCGTGTAGCATACGGGATCTTAGTTCCCCAACCAGAGATTGAACCTGTGCCCCCTGCATTGGGAGCGTGCAGTCTTAACCAATGGACCACCGGGGAAGATCGCTTACTAGCCTTTTGGAAAAAAAAGTACATATAAATTAAGTTGGTTGCGGTTGGAGGTGGGGGTGGGTTTAGGTAGAATTGGCGAGGGGTGGAGTACGGAAAAAGATTAACTTCTTTTTCTCTTTTTATATTTATTTCACTTATTTAAAATAAGCACACATTTAATAAAAACATCAAACAAAACAAAGGGTAATTCTCTCAAAATAAGAACAAATCTCCAAGAAATGGCTCACTGGGTATCTGAAGTAGAAAAATCATTCGCTGGATTTGAAAAAGCACTTTATGCCTTAATCTCCCCTTAGCTCAGCGACGAGGGCAGTGCTTCTTTACCCCACGTTACTGTGACTTTGGCCAAACGAAAACAACAGGGCAAAAAGAGGAACGCGTGATTTACATCATTACCTGAAAGAGATCTGTGGACTGTCGGAAGCTTCACTGGCTAATATGCTACCTCCTTTAATTCAAAACATCCTTTCCTCTCTCATTTCCAAACTATCTTCACCCTTACAACAAGTAACACTTTCCAGAACACACTGTAAATATCAGGTATAAAAACAGTAGAAGGAGACTGTCCAACATCAACCCTTAGATGAAACACGAGACAATCATCCTGGGGATCTGGGCATGATACCTCCCACAAGGACCCAAGAAAAACTCCTCTGACCTTAACAGAAAATGTTGACTTGAACCCTAAGCATGAAAGAAAACTTGTGAGGTACTATTTAGTCATTTACAAGCAGTACGGATTAAAATACCGCGATGAAACTCATTTTCCCTGGAAACCCAACTTGAGTCCTGATAAGGACAGTACTGCTATTACACTATACACGACAAGGTTTTTTGTTTTTTGTTTTTTCAAGAAAAACGCATTTATTGATTTTTGATAATGGCAAATGTGATACATGATCATCATGAAAATTTTTTTAAATTATAAAAATTTACTCATAAAAGGGGAAAATCCACATCATCACACTATCTAAAGGCAGCTACTATTAACAGTTTGCTCTCTATTCCTCTAGAACACAGTCTCCCGGAAAGGTAAGGGTAGACTGCGTAAGGGCACACTCTGCATCTTTTTTTTTTTTTAATCGATTAATTAATTTTTGGCTGCATTGGGTCTTCATTGCTGCACGCGGGCTTTCTCTAGTTGCGGCGAGCAGGGGCTACTCTTTGTTGCGGTGCACGGGCTTCTCACTGCGGTGGTTTCTCTTGTTGTGGAGCACAGGCTCTAGGTGCGCGGGCTTCAGTAGTTGTGGCACGTGGGCTCCAGTAGCTGTGGCTCGCGGGCTCTAGCACGCAGGCTCAGTAGTTGTGGCGCACGGGCTTAGTTGCTCCACGGCATGTGGGATCTTCCTGGACCAGGGCTCGAACCCGTGTCCTTGCATTGTCAGGCGGATTCTTAACCACTGCACCACCAGGGAAGCCCCACACCCCACATCTTATTCACTGACTTCTACAGAGTAATCCAGCACCAAAGATGTGGGTAATTCTAGAGAGGTCCATCTTGACGTGAAGCACTTTTGAGCCATCCACTTCATTCAACCATTGATCTAACCGATTCCTTTTCTGACCTGCAGGTGGTTTCATCTGTGACTAGGACTAGTCTTAGTGCCCTTGTCCAGGCAGGAGACTCCAGAGTGAGCATTACTGAGCCTCTGACATCCCAAATCTTTCTCTCTGGAAACTGACAGCCCAGGGGGAGTTAAGAGTTGTCACAGGTAGTATGTGAGGGCTTAACCTCAGGGGGCAAGGCAGGGAGGCCATTCAGAATGACCCGGAGAACACGTGTAAACAAAGTGCTGCGACCCAGGAAACGCCGTTTCTGACCTGCTCCCAGGTGGCGCTGGTGCTGCGGCCTTGGAGCAGCGCTCTTTGAGAAGAGTGGTTCTCACAGTTTTTGGTCTCAGGACCCCTTTACACTCCTAAAAATGATTGAGGATCCCAAAGAACTTTTGTTTATGAAAGTTATATCTATGGATATTGACTGCAGTAGAAATTAAAGCAGAGAAATTTAAAAAATATTCATTCATTAAAAAATAGCAAACCCATTATGTCAGTATAAATATAAATTTATAAAAAATAAATTTTTCATAACATTTGCTATTTCATAAAACAACTCATATTAAATAAAAGTATTTCCCCAAACAAATTCAGTGAGAAGAGTGGCACTGTTTCACATTTTTGCAAATCTCTTTACTGTCTGGTTTAATAAAAAACAGCTGGATTCTTACATCTGCTTCTATGTTCAGAATGTTAATTTGGTTGAAATATAGGAAGAGAAATCTGTCTCCAGCAGATATGTAGTTGGAAAAGGGAGGGGTATTTAATAGCCCTTTTAGATAATTGTGGACTTCTTTGATACTACACCAAAACTTGATAAGTGGTAGTTTACTAAAGGTTAGCTATTCTGTGGAATCGTAAATCTTATCAATGAGGGGGTCTCTAATTCACGAAAATCCACTGGTGTGTCTTGCATTTTGAACGGCTCTCTGGCCGATGAATGGTTTTGGTCAGTTAGAAAATACTGGCCTCACTGAATTATGTGTATTCATATATTTTAAATATATTGCCTATCGGACTGGACCGCTATGCTTTTTAAAAGCAGAGTTATTGAGAGATAATTCACATGTAACACAATCCACCCCTTTAAAGTGCACAATTCAATTGTTTTTAGTATGCCCACAGGACTGTGCAGGCATCACCATGCCTCATTCCTTCTGTCGTGTGCATTAAAGATCTAACTCATTCATAACGACACCGATCTCAGCAGGACAGCTTGCAGCACCCGGAAGCTGAAGCTTGCACTGGTGGATACAAATCTTTCAAAATCCAAAATTTTGCCTGAAAGCTCAAATTTTATCCTTGGCAACAAACACTGTCAATTATTTTCCTTAAAGTGACATTCTTATTTTATCTTGTGAGAGAATGCTCCCTAAATATCCAAGTCTGAATAACCTGTTTGTCAGTCAATCTTCAAGTAAACATGGTGCTCTGTGAAAAAAGCGGCTACGCTATTAGCTTGATTTTGCTATCAGTGTTTTCACTATGAGAAAAACGCCAATGCCTGAAAAACAGATTAGTCAATTGAAAAAAAAACAAAAACAGATGGCTGACTATATCTGAAAAATGAGTGAAATTAAGAGATAATGGAGTTTATGTAATTTAGGCCTGAGAATTTAGATGCCAGGAGTTTTCCTTCCTCAGTAATTCTCCTTTTCATCCTCATCTCCCTGAACCTAACTTTTTGAAATCTGGAAAATAAAAGTCAGGCTAGAGGATCTATAAGGTCCCGTTAATTTCTAGGACTACAGTCTATGATGCATAAAAATACACAGCACACATGAAAAGATGCTGAACATCATTAGCCAAGAGGGAAACGTAAATCAAAACCACAGTGAGATCCTACCTCACACCTACTAGGATGGCTACCATCAAAAAGACAGATAGTAACAGGTATTGAAAATGCGGAGAAACTGGAACCCTTATACCCTGCTGGTGGGAATAAATGGTGCAGCCACTTTGCAAAGCAGTCTGGCAGCTCTCCAAAACGCTAAACACATAGTGTTAACACGTCACCAGCAATTCCACTCCTAGGTAAACACTCAAGAGAAATGAAAACATATATGCACAAAAATCTTGTACATGAATGGTCACAGTAGCATTATTCATAACTGCTAAGTAGCAGAAATAACCCAAATGTCCATCCATGGATGAATAGATAAATAAAACGTGGTATATATTCATATAATGGAACATCATTTATTTATTATTTTTAAAATTTATTTATTTATTTATGGCTGCGTTGGGTCTTTGTTGCTGCGCGCAGGCTTTCTCTAGTTGCGGCGAGCGGGGGCTACTCTTCGCTGTGGTGCGCGGGCTTCTCGTTGCGGTGGCTTCTCTTGTTGTGGAGCACGGGGTCTAGGCGTGCGGGCTGCAGTAGTTGTGGCACACGGGCTCAGTAGTTGTGGTTCATGGGCTCTAGGGCGCAGGCTCAGTAGTTGTGGCGCACGGGCTTAGTTGATCTGTGGCATGTGGGATCTTCCTGGACCAGGGATCGAACCCATGTCCCCTGCATTGGCAGGCGGATTCTTAACCACTGTGCCACCAGGAAAGTCCCTGGAATATTATTTATCAATAAAAAGAAGTTCTGACACACGCTACAACATGGATGAAACTTGAAAACATTATGCTAAATGAAAGAAGGCCACATAGTGTATAATGCCATTTCTAAGAAAGATCCAGGTTAGGCAAATCTATAGAGACATAAAGTAGATGAGTAGTTACCAGGGGTGGGGAGTGGGGGGGGGGGAGTGAGGGAGGAATGGCAGTAATGGTTAATGGGTATGGGATTTCTTTCAGCGGGATGAAAATGTTACAAAATTAGATGTGATGATGCCTGCACAGTCCTGTGAATACACTAAAGACAACTGACTTGTACATTTTAAACGGGTAGATTGTATATGTGAATTACCTCTCAACAACTCTGTTAAAAAACATACAGCAGCCCAGTCTAATAGGCAACATATTTAAAAGAAGCAAGCATAAGAAGTATAACATCTATAGAGCTTTGGATTCTTCACAGTAAGTGGGCATTAATGTCTTTAAAAATACTACGACAGGGACTTTCCTGGTGGTCGAGTGGTTAAGACTCCACATTTCCACTGCAGGGGGCACGGGTTCGATCCCTGGTTGGGGAGGTAAGATCCTGCATGCCGCATGACGCGGCTGAAAAAACCAAAACAAAACGAAACAAAAAACAACTATGACAAAACAAAAATACACACACACACACACACACACACACACACACACACACACACACACCAGGCAATCCTTCAAGCAAGTTGGCTGAGTGCCACTTCAGTGGTACGCACACCAGGGGCGTCCAAAGGGAACTACAAAGGGGCCCCCATTTTTTCCACCTGCCCTGCTGGGTCCAGGCACTGCTTGGGGTGGAGGCTTTCTGTTGGCTGCTTGAAATCTGCACCCACTCGCTACTTCTGAGAGGGTTAGAAACCACTGCCAAGTACCATCCCCACCACACGCCTTCTTCTTCATCATATATCTGTCATCAATGCCTTCTGTCTTTATAGAAAACAAAACAACAATAGCAAACAAAACACAAATCCTCTCTGCCCCACACCACTCATTCAAGCTCGAGGTAAGGGAACGGCTGTGCTCTCTCCTGCCCTCGCTCCAGTCAGAGGACAGAATGGACTGTCTGTCCCCTGTTCTCTCAGGTGACGCGGAAAAGCGCCTCTTGTGCACATATCTTCATGGGACAGTGTAACTCATCTTGTACCAGATTTCTCTCTGCACCTTCTTCCCGCCTCATGGGCAGTCCTGTAACTCTACCTACGCCCCCCTTTCACCTTCTTCACTGCCTTACCTTAACCTAAAATGACACATTACTGGTCAGAGCCTTGGGAGGGCAGAAGCCTTGGTCACCACTCTACTTCCTCATCTGAAAAAGTGCTCAGTGGATGCTCGGGAAGTGTCTGCTATGTGCTTTAGGAGCAAAATAAAGTGGCCAATACTCTGAAGATGGCTTGAATTTCCGGGTGGGGAACAAAGCTAAGACAGCAGGAGGAGAACCTGGCTATTAGGACATGGTTTTAACAGGGAGACGTAATGATTATTTAATCTAAAAAAAGTCTCAAGGGCTTCCGGTCTCCTAGGTGGTTCTGGTAATGCGCACCGCCTCTGTGAAACGCACGGGAGAGACTGATTCAAGCAGGCAGGCCCGACGTGGTGCAAGGGCAGGCCTCTGACCCCAACCCGCCAAGCCTCGCCTCACTGGGCTCCGCAGACGCCTCCCTCCTGGGTTAAGAGTGGGACTCAGGGACTGCAGGCAGCCGAGGCTCTGTCGAAACTGAAAAACCTTCCATACGTGTCATTTAATATAGAATAAACTTACGTGTTTATAAATTTAATAGATGACATATTAGTACATGTAATTCAAAAAGAGAATGAATTTAATATATAATAAAGCAGCATTTAAAATCGACGGAGAAAATGGAACGTTCAACACACAATGTAGGGACTAATGATTTTTCAATCATTTTATAAGACAAAGTTATATCCCTACCCTGAGCCATTAAAAAAAAAAAATTCCAGGAGGATTACAAAATGCACTGTGAACAACAGAATTATGAGAGTGTTAGGAGAAAGTATTAGAGATTTTTCTTTGTGATTCTGGGGTTTGGGAGGCCTTCCAGAGTAACTGAGAGTTGAAACTGAGAGGGAAAAAAAGACATTCCGCAATTTTCCTTAGTCTCAATGGGTGAGGTTTTTGAGGATTTACTGCTCAGTATATGCTTGTGACGGTTCTTCTGGTGGGAGTCTGGTGGAGGAACCCAAACGGCTCTCACAGTCCTAGGCTGACTACATGCTGGTAAATTCTGAACTGTAAGAGTTAACAGTAATAAATTAATCAGGTTGATCTCAACTTTGGATACAACAGATTGTGAATGCAAGAAGAACACGACTTTCTTTTTCCAAAGCAAACATACTAACGTAAGAAAGAAACATATTTTAGGTCAAGGAGTCTAGTCAATTTTGAAATATATAGCTTTGGGGAAAAAATCAGAAACTTAAGGAGTTCAATGGAAATCAGCATTTAAAGTTTTATGTTAAGCCACGAGGATTCCCTAGTAACTGGGGAGCACTATTTCAAAAGCAGACAAAACACCAACAATTCAAAAAAGCTCAAGAGAAAACTGGAGTTCAGTGTCAAACGTAAGAGTTTTAGTAATGGTATCACATGAAATGTTTCCAGGCGGTAGTGACTGAGGTCACAATGGGAGCTGCAAAGGACCTGGGAACAGGAGACTGAGATTTTGGGGCTGAATGAAACCAACGATGAACTAACTGCAGGATGACAAGAGCTGGGTGCATCTCAGCCCATCAGGGTGGACTGTCCTGACACCAGCTTGGTCCCACCACTGTCTTAACTCCTCCCCATCATTAGAATTTTCCTGTACATGTATGGACAACATGCTTACTTCTAAATTATATATGGGCACTATTACATTAATGTTATATATCTTAAAAAAAAATTTAAAGAGGGTAAGGCAGTAAGTACAAATGAAAGTTCTAACATTTCTACCCCACAGGGTAGTTGTGAGGATTAAATGAGTTAACACATGTAGGGCACTTTTGTCCCTAGAAGGTCCCTCACTGTAATCCAGGACCTATTACAAAGATTTTCATTCTTCGAGGTACAAGTACAAATTTTTGAACAGCAGGATTTTTTCGTGGCAAGTGTCATGTTAGGCTCAAATGTCTTATAGCACAGTCTAAGAATATCAGAGTCCTGTTTGTAACTCAGGTTTGGGACACGCTGGTTAAACCGTAATCACTTACCATATGGACTACTTCTGGGTAAATAGGCTCTGTGATCACGTTCCGATTATGGGTGATATATTCTACCATTTCACTTAAAGCAGCTCGTTTTACTTCCTTCCACTTTAGGTCACTTAGTGGATCGGAAACAAAGTCAAAGAGGACACAACACTGACGTAACTTCTGGATAAAAAGCTTCTCTTGATCAGCAGGAGGAACATCTGAAAAGGAGAAAGCAAAGTATATTGACTGCAAAAATGCTTAACCCAGAATTATTGTGAAATACTTTTAAGCTTTCTACTATTTTTATTTCGAATTAATAGAGATTCAAGAAACAAGAGATGGGGCTTCCCTGGTGGCGCAGTGGTTGAGAGTCCACCTGCCGATGCAGGGGACACGGGATCGTGCCCCGGTCCGGGAAGATCCCACATGCCGCGGAGCGGCTGGGCCCGTGAGCCACGGCCGCTGAGCCTGCGCGTCCGGAGCCTGTGCTCCGCAACGGGAGAGGCCACAACGGTGAGAGGACTGCGTACAGCCAAAAAA
>NW_021703778.1:170999246-171079025 GCF_005190385.1 Monodon monoceros | reverse complement strand
AAAAAAAAAAAAAAAAAAAAAAAAAAAAAAAAAATAGAAACAAGAGATGGGGTAGGGGTGAATAGAGGTTAAACATTCCTTAAAGAAAATGAAAGGAAAAAAAACCCAGCTAGTCACTGCTCAGATCATATGCTTCGTATGATAAAGTTTCTATACTTTTTAACTCTCTGAAGCCATGTCCAGAGTCACTGTTCAAAATAAATTCCTTCCAAATGCATTCATTCAACAAACATAACCTAGCACCAATGATCACATGCTGGCACTGTGCTGGGCAGTGGAACAAGAGGCAAAAAACACAGCCCTGGTGTGGGATGAGGGGCACGGACACCCACACCGCGTGACAGCTGCACACAATAGGTACAGGCAAGGTAAGAAAAGGTCACAGGAAGGATGCTCCCTCAGGTCTGCTGTTGCTCTGAACTTCCAGGGGAAGGGCACGGTGGCCGTCCATCGGCCAGCTGGCAAACAGCAAGTGGCATCAGTGTGGAGCTTGCCCAAACGAGCTGTCACACACACGCTGTGAGGGTCTCCACCCTGGTGCCCCACACAAAGCACATCTCCTCCTCAATGTGGGCTACGGTCAATGCACATTACACATGATGTCAACAATGTAGAAAGAGCGCAAATGATAATATTACTGAGGGAGTGCTTACCAGGGCCAGGTGCCATATTAAAAGCTTTATACATATTTACAAAATGTAATCTTTGCAATGACATAACAGAGACGAGATACAGGCATAGAGGGTCAGTGCAGGGCTGGAAAGTGATGGAGCTCTGTGTGACTTTCTAGAATTCTGGGAGGTCTGGAAAACTCCAATCTGCCAGTGTGAGCTTGACAGCTTTTTTCGGTGAAAATGAGATCAGTGGTGGTATTAACGAATAGGGTTTATAGACACATTGACTGAAATGTGTCCAAGATCTGCAAAATGGCTCCGAAGATCTGCATGACTCAGTGAACCAGTATTTTCCACGTGATCAATAAATGGTGTTACAGTAACAGTCAAGGGCAAAAGAGCCATTCAAAGGGCAAGAGAGTCCACTGTTTTTTGTTTCTTAAAATTTATTTATTTATTTATTTATGGCTGTGTTTTGGGTCTTTGTTGCTGCGCGTGGGCTTTATCTAGTTGCAGTGAGCGGGGGCTACCCTTCGTTGTAGTGCACGGGCTTCTCACTGTGGTGGCTTCTCTTGTTGTGGAGCTCCGGCTCCAAGCGCGCGGGCTTCAGTAGTTATGGCACGTGGGCTCAGCAGTTGTGGCGCACGGGCTTAGCTGCTCCGTGGCATGTGGGATCTTCCTGGACCAGGGCTCGAACCCGTGTCCCCTGCATTGGCAGGCGGATTCTTAACCACTGCGCCACCAGGGAAGTCCCAGTCCACTGGGTTTTAATGTAATAAAGTGTATAGAGGGTTTATTAACATGGTTTCAGATTCCACATTGCAGATTTGTTCAAGAAACTTCTCGTTTGTTAAGTTTTGGTGTAGTATCAAAGAAAATGTCTACAACTATCTGAAAAGCCTATTAAAATACTCCTCCTTTTCCCAATCAGTGTCTTCCTACATTGTTTCAACCAAACCATGTGGCAACAGACTGAATGCAGAGGCACACAGGAGAATCCAGCTCTCTCCTATTAAGCCAGACATTAAAAAGATTTGCAAAAAGAGAAAATGATGCCACCCTCTCACTAAACTTGTCTTTGTTTTAGGAAATATGGCTATTTTCATAAAAGTGTGATATTTCTGTTAACATGTAATGTTTATTATTTTTAATGAATTAATAAACACACATTTTTTTCTGGTTTAATTTCTAGTGTGGTCAGTATCGGTAGCTAAATCGGCATAAACAAAAGCTCTCTGGGTCCTACATAGTTTTTAGGAGCGTGAAGGGGTCCTGAGACCAAAGCTGCTGAGTGCCCTTCTCCACAACAGCCGGCACCCCAGTGGGCGCCTGGGGGCGGGGCCTGGCGCTCCTGCTTCCACCCGCCTCTCTCTGCCTCAGAGCCCGCCCCGCCCACCCTGCTTTCCCTTCCTGCCCTAACCGCCCCCTCCTGTTTGGGGTTCTTGCTCAGGCCTCCCTCACTGCCTGGTCAGAGAGGATGTACTCCTAGGCTGTCTTTAAGCTCCTACTGCCTTGAACAGGCAGCTACCTTGCTGGGCACTTCTTCCCCATCTAGCTGCTGTCTGAGGGCAGGTCCCAGGTGATTGTTTCCTGGTTCTCGGTACCCCCTAATGCCCAGTGTGGAGCCCTGCAAACAGCAGGCACTCAGCACAGCCACCGGAATGGCCCATTTCCTGGGGAGCTCCCCTAGTTCCCACACTGCACGCAGAGGTCAGCAGTGCACAGCCGGTCCAAGGGGTGAGGATATGCTGCCTGAAGGGTACTCAGGGGACCGTGGGAACCGAACTGTGATCCATAAACATTCTGAGTCCAGGTGACTGGAATCACTTAAATGAGTAATAGTCACTATAATGTTTGGGTATCTGTACATGCAGATATCCAGCCCTTTTCAATGAAAAGCTCCGTGCTTGACTTCAGTCCTCACTCAATTCTACACCTCTGCTCACCCTCCACTTTGCCAGGATCATCTTAAATGAGTGCATTTTGTAGCCACAGCTCGTATACTTGGAACCTTCTGGCTTTCTCATGTTCTTGGTGCCGCGGAGAACTGAGAAGCCCACATTTACCCCTAAGAGCTACCTGATGACGACTTAGCTGTCACCAAAACACTAAAACAAACCTATTATGATAAGAAGGAAGAGCAGAGGAAAATCTTTTTCTTTTTTCATAAAATTTCTATCTAAAATTCTTCTAAAAAGCAAGGAAATCTCAACTTTCTGGAAATTGTCAATTCTCCCAGGGTTCCAGACAGCTAAGGTGTTACTGTACTATTTTCGTTTATAGTTTATAAAAAAAAAGTTTGTGAGCATAATCTCATGAACTCTTTTATTATTATTATTTTTTGTTTGTTTGTTTGTTTTGCGGTACGCGGGCCTCTCAGCGCTGCGGCCCCTCCCGTTGCGGAGCACAGGCTCCGGACGCACAGGCTCAGCGGCCATGGCTCACGGGCCCAGCTGCTCCGCGGCATGTGGGATCTTCCCGGACCGGGGCATGAACCCGCGTCCCCTGCATCGGCAGGCGGACTCCCAACCACTGCGCCACCAGGGAAGCCCTCTTTTATTTTTTAAAACCTCATTTGGTTACATTTACAACTGCACTGTTTTAAAAAAAGTATATTATACCAATCAAATTGAATATAGTTGTAAAAATATTGCATCCATAGCCCCTATCAAATATTTCCATATGGTTTTTGAATGCAAGTTAATTTAGCTTCTTATTGGTCACCATATTTTAAAAATCTTTACTTTCTGCTGCGTTAACAGGACTGTACCACTGGGAATAAAAATGAGTGGAGGTGGTAGAAGAATATGCTTTTTTACCTTTATGTATTCTGATTCTTTAACAGTGTGAGTTATTTTTGTAATAATTAAAAAATAAACTCTTTAAAAACTATTAAGTTAGCACTGCTAATCTTGAAAGAAGAAAAAAGGTATGACAGAATACAACCTGTATCTGACTTTACTGTTCTGATTATCATGTAATGTGAACCAAATGATAAAAACTAACTGGGACTGACACTGTTGGTATATTACACTTCAGTGTTTGGTATTCAAGAGTGCCTGACTCTTAGGTAATAAGCCATGACCCTGGATTTGACCCAATTCTTACAATTACTCCTATGAAGCAGAATTTTAAAAAAAAGAATGGATTTTGAATTCTGCCCATGAGTGACACTGGCTTACTTTAATTTTAAACTGTACATGGACTAATAACACCAACATTCTTGTTTCAGGACATACTAATGAGCAGTCTTAAGCCCGAAAGAGAATACCAGCTAAATAGCACAATATGAGACAAAATTCTGTAGCCTGTGGGCACTGTCAGGACCCCCGTGACAGGGCTCTGTAACTAGAAAGGGGTGTGAAGAGGACAGCTGCCCAGGACAAGTCCCAGGACACCACCCAGAGGCCCAACACCATATTGAGTCCTCTGACCTAAGAGAAAGAGGAACACGGAAGAGGCAATCACGGTTTTGGCTGGAGAACACTGTTAACGTTAATTAATATATCCTTTTATTATTATTTTTCACGTTAAGCGCTGTAACATTCTTCTACACAAATAATATCACAAGTACCTTATGTTTGTATAAATCTTTTCGCCCCCTCCCCCCTTCCCCAAACTATTTTCACTGATTTGTTAATGTGAACTTGGGATACTTCCCAATTATTTCAAGGTAAATCCTTGATGATACCAGGAGCAAACCACACGGACATACTCATGCAAAACCTGCAGGGGGTGAGGAGCAGAGAAGACTCCAACCCATGGCACCTGAAGGTGAGAACGGATCATTCTTCTAAAAACATACTTACTAAAGGGAAGCCTGTAATTAATAAATGATGCAAAGGGATGTTTAACGAAGTTACCTAGAGTGGGGGGCAGCCCCCATTTCTGGCTTTGTGAGTGTTCCTGGTCCCACGGTGGAGGAGGGCAGCGTTCTCACATCAGTGGCACGCCAGACCAAGCTATAAGGAGTGGACACCTCCACTGACCCCTGACCTCCAAAGTGGAGGTGAGCCCTGGGGGGCTACCCAAGGTGATGACAGTAGAACTTCTACTTATATTTTCTTCTGCAAAGAATAACGAAGTAAGATGTACTGATATTTAATATAGGAATTGAGCACTGGAGGTGTGTGCTTGAAACTACTGCCAGGTAAGTGTGATCAAGGGTCTGGAGGCCACTGCTGGGCAGTGGGCAGGCCTTCCCAAGTGAATCCTAAATGACTGAGCATGTCACAGCTGACTCCACAGGTGTTTTGAGCATTTGGGCACCTCAATTACTGAAGGGACCGACGGACGTGACAATAAATTTTAACCACCAAATTGTAGGATAGGACATGATAAGGCTGCATCACTAAACTATCACTGTATGTGAAGAGGCATCATGTGAACTCTATGTGTGAGTAGAAAAACTATGGGAAAAAAAAAAAAGCGCCAAGCTCACTTCCACATGACACGTCTTGGTGGTGAGGAGAAACATTCCAAGGTACAAAAAGGACCAACTTTCAGTAGGACAGTCACAGAAAGACAGGCCTTTCTAGCATGGAGGTGATGGCTTTTCTCAAATAAACACAACCCCAATGAGACAAAAAGCCAGAGCTGCACAAACCACAGGCCCAGAGAACATCACTTGGAGAGATGCCCTCAGAGGCACGCCCGTAAGGGTGGGAACCACTTCGCGCTCACTCATGTACTCTTCTGCTACGCAGCTAAGGCAGACTGACTTTCAGAGACCCCTGTGCGTCCACCGCTCCCCGCCCTCCCAGCACTTGTGCCACCTTCCTGACAGTATGGGGCCACGAGTCTACGAACACGTGCCTGTCCTGAGCCTGCAGACAAGAGACACCACACAAAACTGAAACCAGCGTGCAAACTCTCCAAAAGGACAGAGCCAATCCTTCAGCTCTGGGGTCCTCTTGTCTTTCCAATGTATTTATTCTTAGTACAAAGTGAGCAGGAATAAAGTGGAATCCAATTACTAACAATTTGGAGTAAATTTGGGATCCGTCATTAATATGCACTAATCCACTTAGTTCTATTTCGCATACAAGAACACTTAGCAGACGGCAAGTTTCCCCCACCGAGAACAGCTCGGCGGTATTACTTTGTTTTTGAAAGTAAAATTCATGCACCATTTTTGAAATGACCATTTCCCCACGGCCTCCTGCGTCTCCTCTGTCCTGGATCAAGTGTCTGCGGACACGAGAGCCCTTCTCTGCTGCACCATCGCTTCTCTGGGCACCAACACCACGGACTCTCAGAGCCTTACAACGGGCCTTACTATGTGTGAGACTAAGTTCCTTCCCCTTGCTCTGCTTCATGTCTTGACTATTCACGGCCCTTCAAATTTCCCCTATCAATGTGGGGAGAAGAGCAGTCGCTGCAATATTGAATCTTTCAATCCATGAACATGGACTATTTCTCCAATTACTTTTTTCCTTAAGTGTCTTTCAATAAAATTTTACAATTTTCTCCTAAAAACGTAAATGTAAACAATAAATCATTTTTTAGATTTATTCTTAGGTATTTATTAAGTTCTGATGCTACTGTAAATTGTACCTTTAAAAAGACTGAAGAATTTTCTAACTGCTGCTGTGATCTAGAAAAGAACAGATTTGGGGTATTACTTTTGTATCTAGCTGCCTCGACTCTTACTAATCCTACCGGCGTATCTGCAACTCCCTTCGGTTTTCTGTGTATGCCACCCTCTCACTTGGAAATGCCCACACTGTTGTCTTCCCTGCCTGAGCAACGCGCTGCAAGGAAGCGGCGAGAGCGGCTCCCTCGTCTCCGTGCCCTCTCAGAGGGACGCTCTTGCTAGCTTCCCACCCATAGCTCCCCACCCAGTTCGATGCTTACCCCCAGACTCTCTAGATAACGCTTCCCAGATTAAGGAGCTGACCTGTAGGCTCAGTGCCATCCCAATCCACATCCAACAGAGAATTCGGTGAAGCGCTAAGTGACTTCTAAGAGGTATTATGTGGAAAAGCAAAGGGTCAACACCAACCAAGACCCTTGGAGAAGAACGGCAGGGTGGGGGGGCTTGCTGTTCCAGAAATCTAGACTCACCGGGGAAGCTTCATAAATGACAATGGCCCAGCCCTGTACTGCCACAGAGAACAGAGCCCAGAACAGGCCTGTACAGACGTGGATAACTGATTTAGGACAGACTGGATTACAGAACAGTGACGAAAGATCAGTCTTTGAAAATATGGCGCTGGGACAGAAAGGAAAGAAGAAAGGAGAAAGAAAAGAAGAAGAAATTGGACCACATTATATGCAAAAATAAAAAATAAGTTCCTGGAGGGTTAGGACTTCAATCTGAAAGACAAAACTCTAATGCTTTTAGAAAATAATACAAAAGAATATCTCATAGAGAGAAAGAAGTAGAGGACTTAAGACCTAAGAGCTGTAATCATTACAAGACTGATATATTGAACTATACAAAATCAAACATTTTTCTTCATCGAGACACCACAAAGAATGAACAGACAAGCCAGAGTGGGGGAACTATTTGAATACATATAGCCAATGAATTAACGTCCAGAATATGTAAGCATTTCCAAAAAATCAGTAAGAAATATTCAGAGTACCAACAGAAAAGTAGGCAAACGTCTTAACCAAGCACTTCATGAATATACCCCAAAGCCTAATCACTCGTGAAAGGCTGTCACTCATTAATGGCCAGAGGAATGCAAATTAAAACCACAACGAGAGGGACTTCCCTGGTGGCGCAGTGGTTAAGAATCCGCCTGCCAATGCAGGGCACATGGTTTGATCCCTGGCCAGGAAGATCCCACATGCCGCGGAACAACTAAGCCCGTGCGCCACAACTACTGAGCCTGCGCTCTAGAGCCCACGTGCCACAGCTACTGAAGCCTGCGTGCCTAGAGCCCGTGTTCCGCAACAAGAGATGCCACCATGGGCTTCCCTGGTGGCGCAGTGGTTGAGAGTCCGCCTGCCGATGCAGGGGACACGGGTTCGTGCCCCGGTCCGGGAGGATCCCACATGCCGCGGAGCGGCTGGGCCCGTGAGCCATGCCGCTGGGCCTGCGTGTCCGGAGCCTGTGCTCCGCAACGGGAGAGGCCACAACAGTGAGAGGCCCGTGTACCGCAAAAATAAATAAATAAATAAATAAAAAAGAGAATCCACCGCAATGAGAAGCCCACGCACCTCAACGAAGAGTAGCCCCCACTCGCTGCAACTAGAGAAGGCCTGCGTGCAGCAACTCAGACCCAACACAGCCAAAAATAAAAATATAAAATAAATTAAAAAAATACCCACAATGAGATATCACAAGACACCCAAAAGAACGGCAAAAAGTCTGAGGAAACCAAGTGTTGGGGGGAGCTGTGTTCGGCTGGAGGTCTCACACTGCTGGGCAGGGCTGCGGGGTCTGGCGTCATCAAGGACAGAGGCAGACAAATGCGCCCGTGAGCTGGGAATACAGGACCTTCCGGGAGTTGCAGGGGTACCTGGTAGGGGTGCTGGTTACAGAAATATTCGCTTTGTAATTATTCATTACACTTTTTAGTTGTTACATACGCGCTGTGAGTTAACATTGCAAATTAAAAAGGCCCCAGGATCCGTGCCTACGGCAAAAGCCCCTCAAGAACAACTTAAGAACACACAGTGAGACATGAGCCTCCTTCCTCCACAGCCACCCTCTGCCTCCGACTCTCCTCCCAAGAGGCAAGCGCGGCAGCCGGCGCCTGGGTCTCCCAGAGCCGCCCAGCACGCACACTCCAGGCACAGGTATACGTGGCGTGTCCTCCATGACAGCTTTAGGGGAACAGACACCGACAACCTCCAAACTAACCTCGATCTACTTGGGACACGGACACACACGATCCCAGCACATTTCCTAACGTCCCTCTATGCGGTATTTGTGTGGAAGAATTTAAGCTCTGGATATCTTTTTTTTTAATTGAAAAAATTTCCCAATCCAGATGATATCTAAGTGATCTCTAATTTTTCTAATTATATAAAGTTTCTCCCTCTTCCTCTCAGAGAAAAGATCAGCAATTATGACTCCAGATGTATAATATACAAATTGTGGTATGACTTATCAGATCTAAAGCATCTGGTATGAAGCAGAGCAGAGTAGGCACCAGCCTTGAACACGTGGAGCCTGTATCGTAAGGAATTAATTAAAAAATTTATCCGACATACACATGCCAGGCACTGTACCAGGCATGACAACACAGAGATAAATTTAAACATGATACTTGATCTAAAAGAAAATAACAACTAAAACATGTGAGAAGCGTACTGACGTGTGAGGTGTGATGGGGCCTGGGGGTGGGGGGGCAGGGTGCAGGTGCAGGAAAGGGTTGCCTGGGGTGCACTTGAGCTTGGCCTTGGAGGGAGGGCAGGAGCCACATCAGTTCAGGGAGGCTGAGGCTCACTGTGGAGGGACCGGGGCCACGCTCAGCTGCAAAGACTTTATCTACAGGTGCCCACTTCTCAAATCGGAGGGCCTTGAAGTTACAGGGCAAATTCTCCTGGAAAACCAATTTTCCTCAAAAAGACAGAGGCTTAAATGAGAATAACAGATACATTTTACAAACCCTAAATTAATCACACTGGATCTTTAGTCAAACATTTTTCATAGAGGAGCAACTCTGTCTTTTTCATTACTTTGTCCTCAGTACCTAGAACTGGCCAAGCACACAGTGGGACCTCAAGTATTTGCTCAAACTAAAAAAGGCGATCTGAAAGAAGGAAATTCAGGTAATTTAACTGAGCGGTACCATAACTTAGACCGTATTTATATTAAAATAATGACACATGTATCAGAGTAGAATGCAAAGTCCATATAAACTTAGGACAAAATCAAGTTCTTCCAAGAAACTTGGATGCTTGTGACAGGCATTTCAGCACTCTGGACTCTCAGGTTTGCATTTTGATAGAATAATCTGAGAAGTACTGTGAGCAGATAGCTTTGATCACAGAGGGTTTTTAAGCAGATGAGTGAGTGACACAACGTGACCTGGGAAAAAGATCTCTTCAGAAGTGACACGGGGGACTGAAATGAGGATGACAGAAGTAGGAAGATCTACTTCAAAGGAGAAGGCAACAGTCTGGGAACCAATTTCTCAGCCTTCTCGCGAGGCAGTCATGACACCAAGCACGGTTCCTCAGGGTGCTGGCCTAGCAGGGATCATTTTTGGTAACAATGATCTCTTACTCCATAAATCCAAACTTCTACAACTTGAAAGCATGATAAACATACTGAATGAGACACTCACTTCATGTAGATGATGTGCTGAAACGAATTCTACCCTGATCCTTGGCACCTACGTAATTCCAAAACTGAGTTAATCTTCTCAAACAGTTCCTAACTTGGTTGATGATGTTCAAAATTACAATAAATCTTTCTCAATGTCACAACGCCAAGTTATCACAGTTCAACCATTCTAATGTTTACACTTTCTACGTTAACCTCCCACAGATCAAGTTCCTCTTTCCCTTGCTGTTTTCTCTTTCTTTCTTGGTGGTTCTTAAAACTAGGTCTGACCTACAATCCACAGTGTCTTAGATCTGATGGGACTTCACCACACATACTGAGCCTCTGGTCAGGTTTCTCGATGGATGTTATTCCATTCAAATACAGCCCACGTGCTCCCCATGTCACGCTCTGTACTACCTAACGCAAGGAGCTAGTAACCAGCTGGTACCGCAAAGGGGCCAGAGCGCTCGTCTGGCTAAGAGTGTCGAGCACTGTCTACCTGCTGTTCGGAGAGAAATAACCAAGAGCAGCAAGCCCTCCCTCCCTCCTGCCTTCGCTTGCTGGCGTCGCCCTTCTCCAGTCCTTATGGGTGGCATCCCAGTGCGCGGGCAAAGCGGAAGCACTGCCTGCTCTATTAATCTGGACGTAAATCTGGCGACGCAAGACTGCCCAGCAGCTTCTACATCGCCACTTTCACTTTAAACAAGTTTTGCTGGTGACAACCATGGCTCGAAATCCATTGTGAACGTTCCCTTTGCAAATCCCAATTCTGTAGGTTATCAGCTTTGTTGCACTCCTTCACTAAGCTTACATCCTCCCTCCCACGGGAAAAGACCTACTACCCCCGGGGCCGAGTCTGGGGTGGAAGTCTACCCAGGACAAGCCGATCTCGTGTAAATCCCACAGCCGACTGGCTTCCCCACAAACGTGGGCACTCCTCCCTCCAGCCTTTGAGACCTTCCCTCCCTTCTGGTTTTCCTGCCATTCTTCAGCCTGCCTGTATCTGCACACAGAGAAAGCGGTCATATTCACTTTCCTCGCGACTTTCCCCCACTGACCCCCAGCCCAACATCCCTTTTTACACGGTGAAACGACAGCGTAAATCTATAAGGCAGACAGTTCCATTTCAGAAAGCGGTGTCTGAAGCCAAGGTCTAGTTCGCTCCCGTTCTCTGCACCCGAGAACCGGCAGTTTCACCAGGGACGGCGTGGGGGAGGCGTGTGGGGCGAGGAGAGCCGGAAGCAGCGGGTCAGACTGAGGCGAGATAAAGGCCAGGAGAGACTGGTTTCCTCAGAGAAGCTCTTAATTACGGCAAGTGAACTTCTCAGTGAGGGCAGTCACATGGAAGAAACATACTGATTTCTAGCCTAGACCCCACCATAAAGAACATGGTGAAGTCAGGACGGGACTCTAAGCCTCAGGTTCCTTAAGCTGGAAGACAGCGGACACACATGGACATTCAGGACTGTGTCCCCACCTCCTCGCACAGGCGACGCACAGGAGGAACTCCACAGATGTCTGCTGAATTAAAGCCTTGGCTCTCTGACAGTTAAAGATTAAGACAGCTCGAATTCCTAGGAGCACAGAGATACAGCGCCAGCAGCGTTGACAAAGGCCCTATTTCCTGCTTAAGACCCTAGTTGTAGAATGCCTGTCGGGAACAAATTAGACAGACCCTCACCACTAGTACAAATCAGTAAACGTCCAGCACCTCTGGTTGTATCGCCTCATCCTTCACTTAGGCCGGCATTCCTGATGAAGCGTCACACCCCACCGCTGCGCCTGCCGACCGACAGCTCTGCCAATGGAGAGGCTCTTGCCTAAAGTGCAAGGGCGGGCATCATTCCAGGAAAACTGCTTTCACTACATTTCTCAAATAAGAGATGGCCAAAGGCAGGCTGCAGAACGTTTAATATGCTTACCAGCAGATAGAAGAGTGTGGAGTTGTAAGAAGGATATCCTGAAAAAATACATAGAGTCTTTTCAGTTTTTATTTGTGTTCTCTACTTCCTTTCTCTGTGTCTCAAACAGATATGAGCAGTTCTTTCTGGAAACGAGTTCTCTTAGGATGGATTCTGGGCTCTTCACGTATGTCTGGCCCAGGGCTGCAGCAAGCAATAAGCCTTGAAGGCCCGTGTGCCAGGTCCTGTGGAGAACGAGCCCGGGAATCAGGGCTCTAAAGTGATACAGGCACCAGGACGCCGGGAACCACGAAATCAGGGGCCGTGTGCGCGTGTGTTGTGTGCCCACCCTCTGGGGAGGTGAAGCAGATAAAGAGCGGTGCTGGACGCCCCCCTCCCCCTCGCAGGAGCCGCCAGCCTCCTCACCTCCTCACCTGCCCACCATCCCATCCCTCCAGGTCTAGTGTTAATTAATTAGTGCTGATGTTTACCTGTGCTGGGTTCCAGTCTTCAGCTCACCTGCCCATCAACTAATCCCTGCTCAGAGGCCAGTCATGGTAAGGTTACCGGCCAGTGACGAAGAATGATACCCCCTGCCCCCGCCTCGTCTCCAAGGCTCAGCGCACTCTGAAGGCGGGGGTGGCCCACGCCCCTCCAGGGACATGGAGCGGAAGCCCTCCCCAGGGGCCTTCTGATGTCTGACACTGAACTTGGCCTCATTTGGGGAGGACCATGGAGACAAAGACGGGGCACAGCATCCTCCACCTCCGCGGTACGCTCAGCACACAACAGGCGCTCGATGAATGTGCCACGAAAGCTAACGACGGGACAAGGACAAAACCACAGGGGCTCATGAGCAGTGATTCGACACCCCTGCGCAGGGCGTTCTTCTCAGATTAAAGCCTAATACGTTTAGTGCATCATCCAAGGGGTTGACCGAAAGGTTCATTTGCCCTTGCAGAAAAACATGCCACCTAAATATGTGACGTTTTTATTATTAGTTAAAACAAGAAACACTCTTGTGTTCTGGTATGTGTTGAAAGACATTCAGCTGATCCTTTTCTGCATAGCTGATGCCAAATTACATGGCAAATCGAGATGCTGCTGCTACTTGGTTCCTATCTTCTTGACATGCTGGGTTTGGCGAGGGGGAGAACCTGTTGGCCTAAGGAGGGCTCCGCCTGGCTACCGCGTGAGATGCTCCTGAACCTGGGAAGAGGAGCCCGACCCACCTGTGGGGACGGCGAGGGGCAGAGCTGCAGGCGGTGCCAGGGGCCACACGAGGAGCTCGAACAGGCAGCTGCAGCCTCCGTGTCTCGGGGCAGGACAGGCACGGCCGGATGGGGAGGATGAGGTGCCCCTCCTTTCAGACAGGACGCCAGCTCTCGGTCCTTTGCCCAACTGGGCACCTGCTCCCTGTCTGCCTGTCGGCCTTGCCCGGTCCCCCCCGGCGGGCTCTTCCCTCTCTCGACCCTGAGAAACCTCTATTCTTGACTGCTTTCTATATTTTAAACCAGAAGGACTTTATTAGAAAGGAGCACACCATAACGTACCCCCGGGGAAGCGCCTGTCTGGACACCGAGGGCACTCGCCCGACCTGGGGCAGGATGTGGCCTTTGGACAAGCCGTCCCTGTCCTCCAATGTTGGAGCCACAGTTGAATGTGGCGATCTGAGCTGGTGCCATTTGGGAAAACAAGGTACTTCCAAAGACTAGTTCTTTATGGTCCAAGTTTTATAGTTAAATCAAGACAACTGCTGCTCGGGGTACCTTGAGGTCATCACTAGGCACAGCTGCCCCCTTAGTTTCTAACTTTGAATCCTCCACTTAGCAGATACTTATTAAGCCCCCGAGACACCAGGCAGCAGCAGAACAAAGGCATTAAGAACTGGGGTGGAAAGTGAGAATACGTGGGTTGGAATTCCAGCTCCACCTGTAACTACCTTAGTGACCTTGGGCAGGATACTTGATCCCTCTGGGCCTTGGTTTCCTCAACTGGGAAATGGGGGTAACTACCCAGTGGGGTGGCTGTGAATTAGCAGATGTGATGTGCTAGAGTGATGCCTGAGATGGAGTACGTCCTCCATAAATGGTGCTTGTTTCTGTTTTCTGTTCATCAGATGCAGTGACTTGTTAGCTTCTATCATTCAATCTTGTTTATGCTCCTACCCTTAAAAAATGTCTGTTACGGAAGCAACGTTTTTCATCCTCTCCAGGCATTTCCAAGCAGGCCACTAATGCCCTGCACTCAGCAACTAGATCTGCACCTGACAAAGGACGACTCTCAGGCTGACGGTGTCTGGCTGTGCGTAACGCGATTACACGGATGTTCTGGCGAACAGGGCACCGCGGCCGTGCTCTGCTGCTCTGGCTCTCAGAACAGTGTTGGCACAAGGGCAGCTACTTAACTGTTGGCCGAGAGGGGCTGAATGGACCCCAAATCCAGTTATGACCCGTGTGCCTGCTGGGTCATGGAGGAGCCAATCTCCCTGATGAGTTCGTGGACGTTTTAGACTATCAGTTTGTGGCGTAACGGGATTTGAGTGGAAAAATATCCTTAAAATTTGGAAGGTTTATAAAGGATTACGGTGGAGCTGGGGTTTTTTGGGGGGCAGGGGTGCTACTTGACGCTTACACGTGTAAGAAGACAAGTTAAGCTGGAAAGCAGCAAGCAGACTAGGGTGGCAGGAGACACTGCTGTGTCCCGTTTGTGACCAGTTGCTTGGCATTTCCGGGCCACAGTTTCTGCGTCTGGAAAATAAGGTTCTTTCTGGCTCTGTAAGACTACGGGAGAGCGCTTCTCTCAAAGACCAGGGTGCCGGCAGCAGTTCCCAGAGGGCGGAAAGATGAAAATACAACAGGTCTCTAGAATGGGTCACGTATAAGCGGGCACCATAGGGAGGAACATATAAGAAACCAAGGGCCTGAAACCTTTCTGCATACAGCCGACCACTGGTCAACATGTATTACACATTTCGGAAGAATTCTGGTTTCAGAAAAATAACACACGCTCACCGTAGGATAAATAAAATCCAAACAACACAAGGAAGGCAAGCTCAGCGAGCAGCACTGTGGGCATTCTGGTGCACACCTGCCGGGGCGGGGGGTGCTCTCCACGCACACAGATGTGCTGACGTGAATGACGGAGCTACTGAAGACCATGCTTCATTCGCTCCTGTTTTTACCTTACTCAACCCTCTGTCAAGAATGTCCTGTAGATCAATAAACAGACCAACATATCTTTAATTGTTTGGAATTTCACTGTCCACGTGTGTTACAATTTAACAAATCGAACCTTCTAATAAGAATAAATCTTCTCCTGGTGCTTTTTTTTTTTTTAAATAACGTGACCAAAAATGCTTTATGATTAATGATGGAACACATTTACCTAGTTCTACTTCCTTCTAAAACCTCACTAAAAGTTCAGTGAAGGGCTTCCCTGGTGGCGCAGTGGTTGAGAGTCCGCCCGCCGATGCAGGGGACACGGGTTCGTGCCCCGGTCCGGGAAGATCCCACATGCCGCGGAGTGGCTGGGCCCGTGAGCCATGGCCGCTGAGCCTGCGCGTCCGGAGCCTGTGCTCCGCAACGGGAGAGGCCACAACAGTGAGAGGCCCGCGTAAAGCAAAAAAAAAAAAAAAAAAGCCGTTTAAAAGCAACAATGGGGGCCCGGTGGTTAAGAATCCGCCTGCCAATGCAGGGGACACAGGTTCAAGCCCTGGTCCGGGAAGATCCCACATGCCGCAGAGCAACTAAGCCCGTGTGCCACAACTACTGAGCCTGCGCTCTAGGGCCCGCGAGCCACAACTACTGAGCCCGCGTGCCACAACTACTGAAGCCCACGCGCCTAGAGCCCGTGCTCCACAGCAAGAGAAGCCACCGCAGTGAGAAGCCCGCGCACCACAAGGAAGAGTAGCCCCTACTAGCCGCAACTAGAGAAAGCCCGCGCACAGCAACGAAGACCCAACGCAGCCAAAAGTAAATGAAATTTTAAAAATATGTATATATATATTAAAAAAAAAGGCATCAACAAGCTCACAAAATAGTGAGGATTTATAGGATCAACAAGAAAAGATAACAGAAACCAAAGAGATGAGCCCTGCCCCAGAGGTCGCCTCCTGGGGGAGCAAGGCAAAACCGGACCCAGGGCCCAGAAGGAGGGGAGGGGCTGATGAGACCCCCCGCCCACCCCAGGTCACTAAATATAAATATATACACGTGAGAGAAACGGCAGAGCAAATGTGGCAAAATGTTGACAAATGAGTGAAACTTGATAAAGAAAATTCTTTGTGCCATTCTTCAACTTGTAAATTTGAAATTATTTCAAAAAGTTAAAATAAGAGCAAACAAAACGACAAACTGGGAACGAAAGTTGAATTTTACAGAATGCCGTCTTCACGTTTATTGAGATGTTCCCATTTGTTTTCCTTGGCCTGTTAACGCCACGATTCTCTCCTTCCCGCCAGGCTGGCTAGAAGCATCTCTCCCCTCTCCTTTCTCCTTTCGCTGCTGTGGCCCTCCTTCCAAAACCAGCTCTTGGGTTTCATTCCTTTTCCCCCAGTTTCCTGATTCATTTGTTTCTGCTTCTGTCTTTAGAGAAGACAGTAATTCTTTAATTTATCTTGGTCCTTTTCTTTCTAAGCGTTTAAGTGATTTCCTCTCATCCTTACTTAATAATCGTGTCCCACGTCAACTCCGTAAGCCGTCACCTTGTTTCATTCAGTCACTCACTGGAGGCACCGTGGCTCCGGTAGGAGAGCCCAGGCCCGAGGCAGCTGGCCTGGCCAGCCCTGTCCTTCATTCCTGGGCAGTGTGTCGAGCCTGTGCTTCGCCCTCCCAAGAGTACAGCGAGAATGATGATAGTGCCGATGACAGACAACAGACGGGATGCGCTTATCAACAGTCCTTGTAGCGCGGCTGTCACCTTCACCAACTTGTTCATTTGAGGATGAAGCTTTCGAAAGGCAGGGAAGGGCCTGCTTTTATGGGTTTCACTCAAGTGAGGGAGACAAGCAAGTAAAACCAAAATCTCAACACCCCATAAACAAAATGATTTTAGGAAAGAAGAAACCCTAGTGATGGGTTAGATGAGGCGGGGGAGGCCTGTCCATGGAGACAACTCGGGGCTTAAATGCGGACGCTAAGGAGCAGCCAGTGGTGCCGAGATCCAGACAGGGCCACGCCAGCAGCAACGAACGCCCTCTCTGCCCTGAGGCCTGGTTTCTACCTTTGCATTTATCCCCATTTTTATTGCATTATGATGAGAGAATATGGTCTCTACTTATTTCAACTTGTTGAAAATTGCAGAGGTGTTTTTTTGTTGTTTTGTTTTAAATATTTATATATTTATTTATTTAGGCTGCGCCGGGTCTTAGGTTAGGTTGCGACATGCAGGATCTAGTTCCCTGACCAGGGACTGAACCCGGGCCCCTTGCATTGGGAGCACGGAGTCTTACCCACTGGACGACCAGGGAAGTCCCTGCAGAGGTTTTCTCTGTGAACTGTTATTTGTTAAACGTACAAACCTTGTGAGCACTTGTTTTCTGAAGTCTCCCTGGTTCACCATGATAACCTGTAGTCACCACCTGATCTGGGACAGGTAGGGCCATCCAGGCACGTTCCACCCCCGCTCCCCCAACCCCGGCCTTATCAGTTTTTGTTTGTTTTTTTTGCGGTACGCGGGCCTCTCGCCGTTGTGGCCTCTCCCGTTGCGGAGCACAGGCTCCGGACGCGCAGGCTCAGCGGCCATGGCTCACGGGCCCAGCCGCTCCGCGGCATGTGGGATCCCCCCGGACCGGGGCACGAACCCGCGTCCCCTGCATCGGCAGGCGGACTCTCAACCACTGCGCCACCAGGGAAGCCCCTTATCAGTTTTGTCTTGCAGTCCTTCTAGCTCTGGACACAGAACCACCTGGGTAAATCGCATATGTTCACGGTAGCTCTGCCATCCTGTGCACTGTGCACTTTGGCGTGGTGAAGTAATCCTGTCTCACTGAATCTTATTTTGCCTTGATTTCAACTTTGCCTACTATTAATGTTATGACTTGGGTTTTTTTGCATCTGCCTAACATATCTTTACATCCTATTTCTTTTTAATAGCCTTTAATATATGACCCATCTCACTGTAGGATTTAAAGAAGTTAGAAGAGCCATGTTTGTTCAATTTGTTATATACAGTAGTATACATATAACGGTAAATGTAACTTTAAAAATTATGGAAATAATCCTTAAATTTTGCTAGTCTAGAAAAATGTATGCAATACCCCAGCCAGACATTTAACACTGGATTATATTTAAATAAATTTATTCAGTTTAAAAAGTATTTTGGAAAAGAACTATCTTCAGACCCTTGACATATAATCCCTGAAATATAACTTTCCAAAATGACAGAATGACACGTTTACGGTAATGATAAAACCAGCTGTAAGCGTGTGCATGATCCTAGAAGCTGCGATTCTGGTCTCAAGCTGGCAGGTCGGCAGCCCAGAAGGGAAGGCTTTGCCTGTGGCCGCAGTCAGGCCTGGCTGCCACTCTCTCTCCGCGGGCAGGTCAGGGGACTTCCATCCCCAGCTCTCCGCCCACAGTTCAGCTGAAATCCTGTCCAGCTTCCTGGCCTCAACTGCGTGGAGCATTTCAGATGCTTTTTTGCTGGGAGTCTAATCCTATTTAGTCTTGCTTGGGGACTGAAAAATGTCCTTAAACAATTTTGAAAATCCAATTTCCTACTGTATTTTATCTTGCTAATTTTCCATACTATCTTCACTTTTAACTCTTTTAAGGAATACTAATAGCTTACCATTACTGAGTACTTACTATGTGCCAGGTATTATTACAACTCCTCTAAGCCCACGAATCCTGTTACACAAATGAGGAAACAGATCCGCACAGAGGTCAAGGGTGACAAGGCTCAGAAGCGACAGGGCTGGTGTCTGAGCCCAGGCAGTGTGGCTTCAGAGCCTCTCAGAGGCCTGTGGGAACAAGGAGCATGCCTGTGAGGGGACACTTCTGTCCATACTGGTACCATCCAGCTGGCCAGGAGCCCTTTCAAATATCCCAGGCTGGTCCCTACACGCTGCCTGCTCCTTACAGGAAGACTCAAGGCCTTGATGTTCCTGGTCAAGATAAAGACTGTGTCTGTCACCCAGTCTCTGCAAACCTTAACAAAACCTTAACAAAATATTATTTCTAAGACCTTAAAAGCTCCTCAGAAAAAACTGTGAATTAAAATCAGTGGTGCCTAATATAAATAACTTTGACACAGGCCAAGTTCCCCATTAGCCCATATCCTAGACGAGAGGGCGGGATGTACAAAGGAACCCTTTAAACAAGTCGTCAGATGTCTGGGATTCTGCCTTAACTCCAAGTCTGACCTAATACCATTACCGCCAACTAAATATCCAGAGCATCCACTCCTCCTTCTACCGAATTCTCCTGAATACTCAGCCGCCTGCAAAATGTGCCCCAAGCTGCAAGTCACTCCCTCAAGGGTTCCCTGGTGTAATTCGCCCACCAGCTCTCAGCCAGTGCCCGCCTCTGAGGCAGCCCCCCCCCCCCCCCTTCTTCCCACTCGTGGCCACAGAACATCGCTGTCACAGCACCTGCCAGTCTTCCTCAGATGGCCCCGGCCAAGGAGCTGTGCTCGCTGCACCAAAAGCAACAGTGCTGGGGCCACCAATCCGGCTGCGGTCAGACACCCCAAACCCTGACGACAGAGGCTGCATTTTCCGCTTACTGTGAATGTGCTTTGAATACACTCCTAAAAGTAAAATCCTGCTCCAGGACTCTGGCAAGAGAGGCAAGCAAAATAGAAAACCCTGCCAGACTTTCTAATCTTCCTCTGAGGCTTTTCTATCATGTGCTCACAAGTGAGCTGTATTTAAGAAAGTGAATTTCCAAAATTTGAGGACTCTTTCTCATGGCTTTTTGGGAGAGGAGAGGGTATTAGAGGGTTAATTTCTGATTTTTCCCAGCATATAATAAAGAGTCACTGCTCTAATCTCCAACCAGATTCCCGATAAGACCGAACTGGTATCTTAATGCATAAATCCTTTGTATAAATGCCCCTAAGCAACTTGACAGCAGCTTGGGCATTAAGCATGCATTATATGACCTCACAGTTTTAAGAGACCTGGATGCCAGGACGGGCAATGGGGCTCTGAAGTCTCACCTACGAGACAGTGAGTCTGGGAAAAGAATTTCTACTAGAACCACCACCTCAACTTGAGAGGGAAATACTTTCTCAGATTAATTACTGGTGGCCTGTGGGATGTCAACAGCCGCACTTAGGTGCCTAATCAAGTGACATTTAACTTAATGTCGTGATCTTTCTTCTTCTCCTTTTTTGAGGAGACTATTTTGGGCCCAGATTGGAAAGACCACTTCCTCCTGAAACTGGCCTCAGTATCTCTGTCACCGTTTCTAACCTCACACACAACCTCCACGGCCTGAGCACAGAGACGAGGAAGGCTGGACGGAGACAAGGGCTTTCCCGTCCCACAGACAGGCTTCTGGGGGCTATGTCAGTCGCTGCACTCTGGCCAGGCGGACAAGGTGACCCTTTGCATGTGACACAACCGTCCTGATTGGACCATATTTGGTCAATCAGAGGAACAGACCATTTTAAACTTTGGATTCGATGCAGATGGGAAGTCAAAACCAAAGCACTCTGAGCCACATTAGAGAGAAAATTCAAAACAAAAACATATTTATAGTACTTTGATGTTTCCAACAGTGTATTTACAAACATCTTGCTGCGTGATCCCTATGACAATTTGGTGAGAAATCTGTTTTGGAAGAGTCAGTCGCCCTGATGGTTAGCTAGGAGAGATGGAACTCAAACTCAGGTCCTCTCACTCCATCACACTGTGTCCTCTCAAAATAAACCAAATGAACATAAGGGAGGGGTCCCTTGGGCTAGATGATCAGAGCCAGGAATGAACGCAAAATTTAAGATTAGTTACCCACGGTGGTAGTTTCTGAAGGATTATCACGCCACATAATTAAATTAGTCTTTTTAGGCAGCTTTCTGATCCTGTAACAACTTGTGCCAAACTTCGAGAGTCCAGGAATCTCCTCGCTGACCTGCAGTAACCCCATCTTCTTAAAACATCTGCTCCGGTCAAACCAAGCTGGCCAAGACTCCTCGGCGCCAGCAGGGCTGAGTGCCTCTCCGGCTAATGAAGACCCCAGCACAGGCCCACCGTCGGCCACAGGGGCAGACCCAGGCTGCAGGTTTCTCTAACACCCAGACCCCACTCCCAGGCAGCCTGGGCCAAGAGAAAACAACTTGATCCCAGGGAAACGTTTTGGCCAAGTCAAAGCTCTTCCCCTGAAAAGTGAAGTGCCAATAATCAGCTTTCACTAGTTGGGATATGAATTGGGAAACAAGGGAAGAACCGGGCAGAACTACTCACCGTGGCTGCTAACACGACGGGTTTTAGTACGTTCCAGACTCTGTGCCAGGCGCTCACACCCTCTTCTCACTGAGTACCCACAGCTATTCCACCGCTGAGAGATGTTACTATTCCCAGTTTGCAAATGAGGAAAGTTACTCCGGAGGTTAAGTAACTCACTCGAGCTATACCACTGAGCAAAGGCTTAGAGAGATGCAGAGAAATTACCCGGTGAATGAGGGCACAAAGAGGCAGTGACAGTGAGGCTAGGGGGTGGAGGAAGAGGGCAGGGAAGGCCAGAGTGCGGCCGGAAGTGGACAGACAGCTGTGAGCTGTGCCGCTGTGCCCTTCCCCGAGGGCTGCCGGAACCCAGACCTTTCAGGCTCCAAGTCCAGCTCCACTGGGGCTGCTGTGTTTGGAACCAAACAGGAGACTGGGGGGCTCTTTGGAACAGTCTTCTTGGAAGGAACTCAGCGGGCCCATCCCAGGGTTTCCGTGCTTCAGGCGTTCACAAACACCTTCTCAATACCTGCCACATGTGTGCACAGTCGTGCTATCGTTTACTTGGTGTTTTTACTTAAATGGACACACCCTTTTTTTCTAAGCCCTGTCCTAAGCAACAATAATCCAAGAAATTGTGGATCTGACATGCTAATTACATATTTTTATATTCATCAATGTATAACTTTGAAAATAACGTTCACTCAAAATCATCTCTTGTGCCACCAGCAGTGCATACCGACCATACTTGGAGGCGTCCTGGGCTACCCACCGTATAAAGAGCAAAACAGAAATCCTCTTTCAGCTGGTTCACGGTTTTCTATGCTGACTCTTACTACCCAGCAAAATGCATGCTTTGGAGTCACCCTGTACGGTCCTGAATGAGAAGCAAGATCATTCAAGCCCTATCATACATTCTTACCGAGGGATCAATTCCTCTCGGCCTCTGCTGACCCCTTTCCAGTCTTTGGTTCTATAAATAAAAGACTATTTAGGAACCCAGTGTTAGAATCTCTCCATCTATCCCAGGCTATCAATTAGTTCTTTTAGGTTTTGCCTTCAAATCTACATCATAATATTGCTGCTAAAATAAGAATGTCTTCAGACAAATTAAACCCAACTTTAACCAGTGTAAGTAACAGACGAATTCTTCTACTTATTTAAGGAAATGACTACAATAAGGTGGGCAGGTCCCACCTCACAGATCAAACAGGAAGGTAAGCACCTTCCTTTGTGCATTTTGCATTGGTTTTAGCATCACAGACTAGAAGGAAGCTTAAAAAGATGCTATGCCCATTGGGCCATCAGTAGCATAATTTTTTTTCTGAAACTGTTAAGTAGCTCCATTCAAAGGTTGAACCGGCCCTCCAAACTGGCTTCTAATAACTTTTTTTCTTTAATATACTGTTGCACATGTTCTAATGTTTTAGGCCTTATCAAATTCTTTTTTGGAAGTAGCCAAAATTTAAACAATCAAACGTCTTATATAAACATGCAAGCACGTCTTATACATTAACCTATCATAGACACCAACAAGAAGGCTCATATTTCGTTTGTGGTAAAACAAACAAGACAAACACCACCAAAGCTGAGCAAGGTGCCCTTCCTGCGGGCTGCTCACACCCTGGAGAGCTGCCACTACCGCCCTATCACAGGGCTTTGCAGTTGTATGCACCTGGATTGTTTACCTTTATATTCCTCACCTGGTAGGACAGGTATGACACAAAAGTGCTCAGAAACGTGTGCTGGGCGAACACATTTACAAGAAGGCCCCAGTAGAGCTATGTGTCCAACCCTGACCCCTGCACCTGCACCCCTGCATTTCTTCACCTTCCCGCGCTTTGCTCTGCCAGGTCGCCCTCACACTCCCAGCCCATCCCGGCCGCTGAAAGCCCAGCTGGTTGGCAGATGCCCCCTTGGCACCTCATCACCCTCTCCTCCTGCAGCCCCATGCAGCTCTAGGGCCGCTTTCATTTGCGCTTCCCCAGCAGGTGTTTACTTCTAATTATGCTCAGACCACAAACTCCCTGAGGGCAGAGGCTCTTGCTTATCTTTGTGTTCCTTGCTTTATGGACTTGAATTACCCATTTACACCTTTAAACTCAAGTATCTGATAGAAGAGCTATAATTCGACCTAACTCGACAGAAAACGTGTGTCTCTTTCAATAGAATAATAGAGTTATGTTAAACTTCAACTGAATACCTTCTGCTAGAAGTGATCCACTTCATCAGACATAGGCTTCGCACAACACAGAGCTGCACAGCATTCCCTTCAGGGGCGCCCCATCAGAAGCCCTAGCGCCGGTGACTTTTTGGCTGCTCTGATTTACGCGGATCTGGGCTAACCCTCAGCTGTCGTCAGCCTCAAAGCAGGACCAAATCAGGTCAGAACCTTCAAAGTCACAACTGAGAATTTGTTTACAGTTCCGAGGTAGATCGCCCTTTGTTAGTTTAAGTGAAACCCTGCTCTCATTTTGAGAAAGCAATGTACAGCTCATAAAACCTATGCAACGCCACTTGTGATAACTGAAGATTTCACTGATGTAAAATGTTACAGGGGTGGTAAAATATGAATTGATAACACGAACCTGAATTAATGGATCTAGAAATTTTCTCTCTCCTATGGACAACACCCTTCTGAGCCTTGGAGAATGAGTGGGAGAGCAGTTGGCATTTTTAGGGATCACACTTCAGGTTTCCATTGAGTCAGGACGCTATCTAATTAAGATCTTCTGCCTTGGCGATAGGCCTGAACAAGGCAGATGTTTTCATTACAAAAATGGTACTCTTTTTACAAAATGATACTCACAGAATCTGAGGTTTGGATAACACCATGCCTGCCCCAGTTTCAGTTCTAGTTCTTAAGAGGCCAGAACGCTGAGCGATCAGCTGTGGCAGCAGAGGACAGAACGGCAACGGCTTCCGAAACTTCTCTTTTCTGTCACCATGGACGCTACGTCAGTGTTCAGTTTCAACTACAATTTCAATGCCGCAAAGCAAAAAACAACACCGACGACAACCGCCAAGCAACAAAGTGGGACTGAGCGGCTAGCAGCTCGTGGGGAAACACAACTGGAAGGCAACATTAACGGGTGACAGGGTGGGGGGCTGGTGGTGACGTTGGTGGAGCCATGTGTGAATTCCTCCTCCATGTGACCAGCGTGCTTGGGACTGTCCCTCTGCGATCAGCGTTGATGCGTGGAAAACCATTTAAACACTGACAAAACTCAGCACATTTACAAACATAAAGTCAAAGTTAGGTGGAAAATCGCCTTCCTTAAAAAAAAATCCACCTTCATGGACTATTTATTATGAGATCTTGAAACTGTTAAAAGTAAAGCACAATCGGTATTTTAAATGAAGGCAAGGTGACAAGCTCAATTACTTCAGGAAACTAAGGAACCTGAACAGTGGTGAGCGTTCAGATTGCCCCAGAACCCCTAGTCCAGGCGGGGCCCTAACCCAGAGTTTCCCTCCTGTGCGTTTCCTTCTGGAAGGATCAAGGAGAGAAAGTCTAAAAAACAACAACAACTACTACGCTGTACTCAGAATTTATAATAAGGGTTCTTCTCACTTAAAAATAATGTAGGGTCTTTCCCTTCCCTCCATTCTCTTTTGGGGGCAGGGGAGGACAAATCACGGTCCCCTTTCAAGGGTTACAGGACAGAACACTGCCAACTGCCTCCGGCCTGGTGGCTGGCGTCCCAGTAAACACTAAGACAGAGCCACCAGACGGAGCATCAAGAGAAACTTTATTCCAATTTCTCCTGAAGGTGATTTCAAAACTTCAACTTTCCAGGGTGAAAGGTTGTAAAAAGCTGGAGAATGTGGATTGTTTGTGAGGTGAGAATAAAGAATACCTGCGAGTTTCAGTGGAGTATCAACACGAACCTTTCTGCTGCCCCGAAGCAGAAAGTCTGTCTGCCTAGTTAGCGTCCAACGATTATGCTTGGAGATACAATGAATAATACATACCTGTGTGTGTAAGCATATACCCTGCGCTCACCCGGATTCATATAACCTGACACAGCGCCCTCCCACCTTCTGGCTCATATATAATTACAACATGGAATAAAATGGCTTTAAAAAAAATTGAGGAGAAATTCACACAAAACCTACAATTACCAATTTTAAAGTGCATAATAGTTCAGTAGCATTTAGTGCATTCACAGTGTTGTGCAATTAACCCCTTTCTCTAGTTTCAAGACTTTTTCATCACCCTAGAAGAACACACTCGCCCTTTAAATAGTCACCCCCCAGCCTCTCTTCCCCCAGCCCCTGGCAACCATCAATCTGCTTTCCATCCCTATGCATCTGCCTGTTCTGGACATTTCATATAAGGGAAATAAAAAATGGACTTTTAAGTTACATAAATTGTCTGAATTATTATGTGGTAATTCCAAATGTAAACAAGGTACAAATCTGGGATTTGTGGCTTAAAATGACGTTCTGGGGTTCAGATTTCACAGACCAGTAAAATTTCACAAGGAATCTGAAAAGACTGACATTGGCTTACCACCCTGACAAATAGGAACATTTAAACAAATCATAAAAGATATTTTAATACCAAAAAAGACAATCCTAGAATAGATAGACCTGTAAGTTGAATAAACTTAGCTTTATGGAAGACACACACTATATCATCTTTATTTCTGCCTGGACAGGTAAAAGCCTTGCCACAGAGCAGCGCAGGCATTTGGAAATGACTGATCCTGGGCTGTCACCTTCGGCACATCTGAACCTAGATAAACTACGTAGTGCACTCCTGGCCAAGAACTTGATCTTCCAAGAAATGATAACTTAGGGAATGAAACGGGTTTCATCCTGTAGGAATCTTTTTGATGGCCAAGACTGACCAGGTCTAAATCTACCTCAAGAATCAACAGAAAAGGATGGCAGCTTTGCAAGAGACACCAACACACCGACAATCAGGTAATTCCACTTCACCCAGGTGGACGGATGCCAGCCTGGGGTCTGGGTCTGGGAAGGTTAGACAGCAGACGGTCAAAGAAACAACCTTTACAAACACAAAAGCTCTAACGGGCGGGTTTCCCCCAACTCGGCCTTTTAAACTGGGGCATGCGGTCTGGGCATGTGCGAGGGGGGCAGTGCATGTTTATTACGGAGTAGACACGATACCCTTCCTGGAATATCAGTTTTACAAAGCAATTAAATCATGTTAAACATCTTTAAATTAAACAGTATTAATTATGAAACAGAATACAAAATTCAAATAGCTTTCTGTGACAAAACTCAAGACTTCAGAAACTTAAACATTTTGGGGGTTCTTGCTAGACCATATCAGGCCCATGGCCCCAGACTTCCAACAACAGCAGGTTCTCCCTCAGCCAGAGGAACTGCCAGGCAGAGTGTGAACTGCACTGTCCTGATCTAACTGATTCTAGCCCAGACAAGGCTACCGACAGAGGCCAGGAGCGCTGACAAACTGTCCTAAAATTTACATGGAAATGCAAGGAATCCCGAACACAAAACAATTTTGAAAAAGAAGAACAAAGCTGGAGGACTCCCACTTCCTGACTTTAAAACTTCCAATGAAGCTACAGTAATCAAGACTGTGGTACAGACATACAGACCAATGGAACAGAATAGAGTCCAGAAATAAACCCTCACATTTACGGTCCACTGATTTTCAACAAGCACGCCAAGTCCATTCAATGGGGAAAGAACAGTCTTTTCAACAAATGGTGCTGGGAAAACTGAATAGCCACATGCAAAAGAATGAAGGTGGACCCTTACCTAACAGCATATACAAAAACTAACTCAAAATAGATCAGAGACCAAATGTAAGAGCTAAGATAAGATGATAAAACCCTTAGAAGAAAACATAGCAAATCTTTGGATTAGGCAATGATTTCTTAAATAAGAGACCAAAAAACACAAGCAACAAAAGACAAATTAGATAAACTGGACTTCATCCAAGTTAAAAACTCTTTTGCTGCAAACAGTACCATCAAGAAAGTGAAAAGACAACCCACAGACTTGGAAAAAGTGTTTGCAAAGCATATCTCTACTAAGGGATCATGATCACGATTGCCACCCTTGACTGCGCCCTGCAGGCCGCAGCACACTTCACCAGTCCGGTCAGCTCCCTCTCACCCTTCACACTTCCCAGGTCACCGCTGCCCCTCAACCTTCTGCAGAGGCCTCCCCTTGTGCCACCAGGAAACCCAAAGCCATTCGGCCTCACCTTCCCCAACTTCCTTCTTAAATTCCCCCTCCTGCCCTGGAAATTTCTGAAAACACACTCTGCTGAAGACGACGCTGAAATTCGGGTCTGCAGCAGATCTGGCTTTGGCAGCCTTACCATTCACACACAAGAAAGAAAGAGGGCTGACCGCAGAGTGACAATACCTGAAGCACAGCAAAACTGGTTCATTCAACAAAATGAAACACAACAATGAAAGGTCAGTTCCACCAGAACCAGATGACCTGAGTGAGGCCCTGGTTGGGGTGTGGAGGGTGACTGAGTTGCCCCATCCTCCTGCGTTTCGTGCTCTGCTGCCCTCACGAGTGAGGGTGTGCACGTAAACAGGCTGGGCAAGGACTGGCAAAGTTAACCTCTGGTCACGTCTCAAATCCAAATCCATGATCGTGGCCTTTCCATACTGTGTTCTAGCCAGTTCACTAAGAGCACAGCACAGAAACATGGAAAGACAGTACCCTCTGATTCTGACTGTGAAGATCAATAATCACATATGCTCTCTACTTTTAATGCTCTGCCTCCCTTTTACGTTTTTGAATAGGTATTATATTTACGGGGTTCAAACACACACGCGCGCGCGCACACACACACACACGCACGGTGAAAACCCTGGCGTCCCCCCAACAAAGGTATCACTTTTAGTTTCCCGCCTGTCTTTGAGGTTCCCCGTGGAGCCGGAACAGAAGTAGCCTGGCCCTCCCTCCCTGCGCGAGGACCAGCGGGGGCGGCACGCTCTGCAGTGGCCTCCTCGTCCACTGCTCGCTGACGCGCGCTCCACTCATCCGTCCACAAAGAGATGCTACTTACTTGACATAAACCCCTTCCCAGCATTTCTCTCACCACATTGCCACACCCCATTCACAACACACCCCCCAGCGCGCTGAACCGGGGACCACCAGTGAGCTTATCAAGTATTACTTCTCTTGGGAGGCCTGCCCCCGCCCCCAGGCCCGCTCCCTCCTCCTTGGTGCCAGCCTGAAGGTGCACAGACATAACCTTCAGTGCCCAGCACAGCGCCAACCACCAAGGTGGTGATTTACAAATATTTGTCAAGGGAATGAGACAAAGCTTTAGGTGGCCGTAAGGCAAAAGGTCAAAACTAAATTTTGTTCTCCTTTCTGTTAGGTATATTCCATAAAGTTTTCCTTCCTTTTGAAGCAAACTCAGTTAACTAAAAATTTTGGTCTTACTTTTAACCTTATGTGGCACAACAAAGGATGCAGCGCGGCTACGCTACCAACACTGAAGTCAACAAGAGCACACACACGGAGTATCGCAGGGCTTTATGAAAATCAGGAACATGAGTTCACAGGCTTTTTATAAACGACAATGCAAACATCCCCTCAATTGTATACATCATCAAGAAGTAGTTGTCTTTACCACTGTCTCCCCTCGGACAAATGCCTAAACTAAAACAGCCAGTTTGCAGATAAAGAATGTTCTCTCCTCCTTACAGCCCCAAAGCTCCAAATTCTATTACTACCAATAGAACAATATATCTCACTTTGTTCTAAATTCAAAGAATTACTCATGAGGAATCTGTACCAGTACGAAGTTTATGTTCAGCACTGAAATACTCTCATTAGCTATGCGGAAAATGCAGCTTTAATGTAAATCTTTCAGGAGGTACAAGTTCCTTAAACGAAGTGGAAAGCAGTCCCCGAGTCCATGTTTCTTCAACGGGAGTTTCCAGGCTATGCTAAGGGGCAAGTGGGTGCACTTTTAGGCCCCACTGACTTAATTTCATCCATACCCACAAACCCCCAAGGTACAGCCTTACCTTCATGACCCAGGATCTGCATCTCCTGTTTTTCTAGATGACACCATAAGATCAACTAACCTGGTTTCAGCTGCACCGCACTCTACAGCGCTGTGAGAAACTGAGAGCAGAAAGTACTGCGCGGCTAGATCTCTGTGATAAAGCAGCCTGTGAGAGCAGCCCTGTGCGCATCCAGAGAGGTGTGAGCCCAGAGTCGTGAGTCAGAAAACCCAAGAGCTCTTCCTTCTGACCTTAGGCAAGTCCGGGAACCTCTCTGCTTTGGCTTCCACAGCCGTAAAAATGGGACTAATAATACCTGTTTGCTGTCTCATAGGAAATAGGATGGTTAATGAACACCTGCAAGGAGGTCTGAAGATGAAAAAGGTTCCTGGGCGCTAATGACAAACAAGAGTCTCCACCCCCCTTTGGGTATTCGGCCATGCTGCAGACGGGGAGGACCAAACTGCTCCGAGGAAACTGGTCTTCCTAAACAATTTCTCTTAAGGCCACACGATTTTGAAAAACTCTGGAAGAAACGCATTACGGTAATGCTTGGTGTACCAGACAGTATGCAAGGAAGCACACAGGGATGGCAGACGCCTGAGCTGCACGAGCTCTTGGGCTGCTGTGCCTCATTTCTGCACACTCCTAACTGGTATAAATAGTTACCTGGGCAGCGTGTTTCAGTTACTTTGGATGCCACAGTCAAGGCTATTAACTGGCTGATAAGTCCCTGTTTCCTGACGAAGAACACTTTACCAAATATGCTTCTTAAACTCCCCTTTATATTTTTAACATGATGTACAGTTTAAAAAATTATTTTAGGGGCTCCAAGTTTAGCTTACATTTCACTGAAAGGCTCTCCTCCTTTTTTAAAGTAAAGGAAAGGCTCAAATAAGCAAATGATTAAGCCTATATACTAAACAACAAGACTGGAGACTGAACTGTTTTTTATAAGTTGGTATTTGGCTTTACAGAAACACACGTGCGTGCATAGGCACACGCATACCCCCCAAAAGATATTTTCCTAATCTACGTAGGCAGGGCAGTCTACGTTTATTTAATTGGATACTGATCATTGCAACTCATACCAAATTCAAGGTTAAAATTTTGAAAGTTTACATTGAACTGAGGCACAACACTTGGAAGGGAAAAATCCAGAATTCATATGCACTGATACTGTACTATTGGAATAAGAAAAGTCACCCCAAGAAAGTTTACATGCCTTAGAAAAGGTCAGTTTAAATATCTGATGGCCTCCTCTGGAGAATAAATGAGACAAAATAAGAAAGGAGTGCTTAAGGGGAAGAAGTAGGCAGAGAGGAAGAAGACAAGCAAAACATTTCAGGACATCACAAGTTTAACTTTGGCTTAAAGTGTAAACTTAAGTTAACCTTTGTTTAAGATTAATAACACCTCTTCAATATAATGTCATTTGTGACTTTATTGCAAAGAAAAAAGTTTCTGAATTTATTAAAGTCTTAAAAAAAACCCTCACTCATTGGACAGTCACTCAAGTTTTCTACCAGCATAGCATTTCTCTTAACTAAGGATAAGAGAAAAGGAGGAATCTGCTCATTCTTATCCTGTACTTTTGTCCTCAGGGACAGCAGGCTGGAATTTGAATCTAAACTCCTTTCTTTCAATTCCCTTGAAAATAAGTAATTTAATCAAACGCATTTTAAAATATAATGCATTCGCAGACTCAGGAAGGTATGGAGACAGTCAAGGACACCAGTGACCCGGTAAGCGACACTGTTAGGCCTTCGCCTTGAGTCCGCTAGCTCGATTCTGGTATGATTAGATCTAATTTGGGAAGGGGAGGGGGGGGTCACTAAATTGACAAAATCCCAATGTTTTCAACATCTAGTAAAATATTCTAAACAGCAGGCAAGAAGGGTCATCCATGTTCTCTCAAGTGAGGTGTCTCCCCGGGACCAGGCCTCAAGCACACAGAACTGTCCACATTTCCTGCAGCTTGGTGTGGCAGAAGTGGTCCAAGTTCTAGTCAAACAGTGCACGGTTTCTTCAGGCCTTGTCACTCACTATCTGGTCAGGTCTGCTCGTGGACATTCGTTTTTGATGTCTGTAGAACGAGCACAGAGCTTCTTTCCCGCCCGGCTGTGGGCGTTAAGTATCTGCGATGGTCCCTGGGATGGCCCAGGCATGGGGCAGGTGCTCCTCTAGCTACTGCCTCCTCCCAGATGTCCACCAAGAGAGTTTAAAGCAAATTAGCAGAAAGACGCGGAAGACCACACTTAAGAGTTTATGTAATGTATGTATACATAGTACAAGTTCAGGATAATATAACGTAACACTAGCTCTGAACATCACCAATTATTTTAGAAAGCTATCAAGATGCTAAGACCTTGTAAGAAGTTTAGTTTTCTAAAACTGCTATCATGTCAACTTTTTTTCTTAAGAAATAAAAAACTAGGGAATTCCCTGGCGGTCCAGTGGTTAGGACTCTGTGCTTTCACTGCCGAGGGCCTGGATTCAATCCCTGGTCCGGGAACACTGCGTGTCAAAAAAAAAAAAAAAAAAAAAAGGAAAAAAAATACTGTATACTTTCAGTGAATAAATAAATCCATATTTACATTATTTAATGTGAAAATATGCACACGCAGACAGAGATGTGGAATGATATACAGCAAACTCCAAACAATTTGCTCTGAGATGCCAGGAAAGGTAGGAGACTGATTCTGGGGATAAAGCTAGGGAGAATTTTAGTTTTATTCGTAATTAAAACAAATTTTCAAAGTGGCTATATTCACATGTGGATTTTTTAAAAAGAGTAAAAAGATAAATGGAAGCTGACTAAGGCCAAAAGAGAGGCCCCGGGTCCTGGGGTGACTCCACTGCCCACACGCTGGGTGGAGTTATCACCTCCCACTGTGGCCTGAGAGACCTGTTTACATTACTAGCTGACTAGTTAATCTGGGAAGTTTTTTTTTGAGGTAGGAAGAGAAAAAATACAGAGGCTTGGTAAAAAACAGGGTCAGGGTCACATCCCGCTCATGCTAGAGAGCTCTCCTAGGCCAAGGGCCTTCAGTTTTTTTGGTGTCAGGATCATGTCCTCTAAAAAAGTCTGGAGGACCCTAAAGAGCTTAGATCACGTGGGTTCTACCTACTGATAATGACCAGATTAGAGAATGTTTAAAACATTTACTTATTAATTCATTTAAGATAAGAGGAATGGACTCATTTCGTGCTAACATAAATATCATTTTGAGGATAACTTCATTAAAAAACCAGCAGGAAGAGTGACACTGTTTTACATTTCTGCCTATTTCTTTAAAGCCTTGCTTAAAAGACAGGTAGACCTGCATTTCTGCTTCTGTATTCAATCTGTTTGATATGGTATTTTGCTTGAAGTGTATGAAAAGAAGCCCAGCCTTCACAGACATGTTTAGCTGAAAAAGGGAGGTATTTCAACGGCTTTTAAAAAACACTGTGGATGTTCTTCTTCGATTCTATGCTAACATTCAACAAGTGGTAGTTTCTTAAAGATCAGTTGCACCATGGAATCTGGAACCATATTGATGGATGTTTCAGTGACCTCAAACCCTGAGATGTGTCCTGCAATTTCAATGTCTCTCCTGCCCATGCATGCTTGCAGCATCACTGAATGTGCTGGCACGCAGTCATGCAGATCCTCCACCGTTCACATCAAGAAGCCCTGTTTGTTAATATCACCAGAAGCCGTCAGCACCGGGAGCTGTCAGGTTCACGCTGGCGGATACAAGTTTTCCAAAATTCAAATTTTTGCTTGCAAGTCTGAATTTTATCACGGGCAACAAATAGTGTCACTGCTGTTTCCCCTGAATTGACAGGCTTCCTTCCTTCCTTTTCGAGAAAGCAAACGTCAAATATTCAGGTCTTACTAACCCAATCTGTCTGTCTTTTGTTCTTTCAAGTATTGAATAAAAATGATGTTCCTGAAAAGAGTGGCTAGTTCAGCCTGCCACTCACACGACTGTGCAGTGTTCCTAGAGACCGCCACCATACTGCAGTGTGCCCGAGGGCTCTGTGTGAACTCTGCACATCATCCACAAAATGTGATTAAAAGGTGCATTTGCAAGGGCTGAGATTTACTAACCCTAACATTTCATGCGTCATCAAGGACAGTCTTAGGTCCGACTGGTGTGGCGTAGTGGAGCACACGCTGGTTTCTAGCTGGACACCACTGTGCACTCCGAGCAAGGAGCTGTTCTACCCACCACTGCCTTTGCACCATCAGGGCGAACGGCCACACGGTGAAAGAGGCAAAAAAGGCCTTCGCATTCTTGGGAAGACAGTTTTGACCTTGCAGGTCCCTTGAAAGTATCTCAGGGACTCCAGGGGCCCAATGACCGCACCTATAAACACTGCCCTATGGAAACGCTGAGGATACCGTCACAGCTTCAGAGCTGTGAAAACAAGGTTATCATATACCACCCCAGAGAAGCCTGGCCTACTACCTGAAGGTGAAGAAAACAACTTCTAGTTGTATATGTATCAAAATGACCTACAAATGCAAACATCCACAGACCACCCCCGCCCCATTCCTTCCTCCTTGAAGCCTACCAAGAATAAAGGACCAGCAATTTAGGAAAACTAGGCTTGCTCCCTAGAGTGAAACATTACTATTTTCATAACTTTATAAGTCAAAATACCATAATTAGAACACATTGCTGGTGAATAACACAACCAGCAGATAAAAATCCAAATGTAATACATGAAGTTCACACACATCAACGACAAAGCAGAGACTGAAAAACCTAATCAAACAGGTGAAACAGCTCAAGCGCTATTAAAAATATCACAATATTAAAACTTGAAACAATAAGGTATAAGGTTATAGTCTGGATCCCATTTAGTTCAAATACTATTTTTTTTTTTTTTTTTTTTGGCCACGCCGTGCAGCATGTGGGAGCTTCGTTTCCTGACCAGGGATCAAACCGGTGCCCCCAGCATTGGAAGCGCAGAGTCTTAACCACTGGACCGCCGGGGAAAGTCCCACCAAATAATATCTTAATTTAAAAATCCCAACACAAAAAAGGAATTCAGGAGTTTAATGTAATGGGATTTGACAATCGGACAGTAAACTTTTGGAAGTCCAGTTGCTAAAGCATCAGAAAGCAACACCTGCATTTAAATACAACTAAGGGGAAATGACAAGTGAAGTCACCCTATGTGGGACTAATCACAGATAAAATCTCTAACTAACTTCTAAAAGCAGAATTCCTTATGAATCTTATGCTAAAACACTTTTCTTCAAAAGAGTTAAAAATGGGGTGAGGAGAGGAATGTATTAAATGCTGATTTCTTATTAACAGACTAGATCCCCGAGAGTGAAAAGTCTGAAAGGGGGTCAGTAAGTACACTCTGACTGGAGAGACTGGATCACCTTACTAGGTAATTTTACACACAGTCTACAAGCAGGACACACTGCACACTCCAGGATCATCAATGCTACTGACTTCTTCCAGGGGGTGAAATGACAAGCAAATTGCAAGAAGAGAGGCTTGGTAAATGGGAGAGGGAGAGAGCAGACAGAGACAGAGACAGATAAGCTTCAAGATGAACAAATACAGGTAATACAGCAGCGGAAAAATAAAGTAAGTTGTGGTTAAGACGCTGGGCTCTGAATTACCACAGTGACCTAGAAAAGAGACGATAACCACAGCAACCACTAACACTTCCCATAGTCTTACAGCACTCCGGCACCATTTTAAGCGTTTTATGTGTATGCGCTCATTTAACTAACCCTCATAAAAATACAGAGAGGTAGGTCCTTTTATCCCCATTTCATTCCCATTTCCAAGCAGAGAAGTGAGTTAGCCTGCCCAAGACAGCTCAGCTAACCAGTGGTGGGGTGGGAGCAGGGATCCGACCCCAGCCTTGTGGCTTCAGACCCCCCGCCCTTAACCACTAAGCACCCCGCCTCTCAAGTTCAGAGGGAACCTTGCTTTTACCTAAGAGCGTGCCGTAAACTGTTATGCTTTAAGAGTCCAATAAAAATGCCAATAAACATCAAAAAAAGGTGTACGTCCCCAAAACAGCTGTTCGGTAAGATGGTGCAGCCGTCTGTGCAGCCACTACAAGTTAGCATCAAGGGGACCGTGCTGGCTGCAGGAGGCCACCAATAAGGCACTGGGCTACAGGGTCTCAACCTCACCCCACCTGGGATGACCAAGCCCCCGCCTGATTATTTCACTGACGGCCACTAATTTGTCAGCAATGGAGTAAAAGGAAAAACACAGGAAAAGCCAAAACTTGAATATAAAAGACCACTGCTCACTATTTAGGAAACAATTTCTAAGTAATTACATGTCCTTTGCACATTTTTTCTAAAGCAGGACATTTTAAAGACATTTCTCTCAAACATTACGGAAAAGTTTAAACCTACACAGAAGCTGAATACTTGTATTCAACGTGTACACCTGTATACCCACTTCCCCAGATTCACCAACTGTTCACATATTAGCATATTTGCTTTCCATTTATTTTTCACTTTGTTATTTGAAGTAAGTTGCAGAGATCATGATACTTCACCCCTAAATACCTCCGTCTGCAATTCCTAAGAATGAGGACAGTGTCTACAAATCACAATCCCTTTAAAACTAATAGTAATTCCATAGCGTCCCACATCGCTCTGTACTCGACCAATGTCTTCTGCAGGCTTGATTTTACTTTGTTTTGTTTTTAGGACAAAGATCTGATACAGATTCACTCACTACATTTGACTGTTACATCTCTTTAGTTTTTCTTTTTAACTAGAGGGGTTTTTGATTTATGAATAATTCAAGGGCCTGAAACAAAGCCAGATTTTTCTTGCTGTAGTAGTTTGTCCTTGTGCACTTTAGCCATCTCTTTCCAAGATTAATAAGAAAGATTTTTCCTTGAGTACATTAGTGAGAGAAACTACCCCAGTTTTGGAGTTCTCCGTATCCTTGGTGGTACTTTTCCCGTCTGACAGGGAAGAGGAGGTGAGGTGGGCCTTGTCTGGAAGCAGATGTGGGTGACAGAGGCCTTGCCTGCACCGACCCCTTGCTCCGGCCTCTGGTCTGGGATGCTCTGCATGGCCAGGAGCTGGGCTGACAGAAGGGTGCTTTGTCTCATCTTATCACCTGGAAATCCAGAGCCTCCCCAAAGACTGCAGGCCAGCTTTAGCTGGGTCTCCAAAAAAAGGTCAAAAAGATAATACCAGAAGATGACATATGTGGCTGCCTTTCCTTCTGGGACGGCCACCAGCAGCGGCTTGGGGACGTGTAGCTGACACAGGGGCAAGGGCCCTGGACTTGGCCTTACAGCCTGGTAACCTTGGGGAGGAGTGACTAGGACGCGTCCGGCCAACCTCCCGGGCAGGAATGCTGGGAGGAACAAGTCGGGCAGTGTTCACAAAAGCGCATCACATCTGGCAGGTCGCCGTCGGATAGGAGGAGAACCACCTTGCAGTGCTACCTGATGTATGGAAATGGAGTAGGGTATACCCCAAACCTCTGTGCCTTCGAAGACACGGTCCTTTCCTAGATTCAAAAACACACACCCTTTTCTTGACTACTAACCTTGCTTCTTTACTTTTGTCTCATTCTTCCAAACAATTAACATCTTTTAATGAAAAAATTCTAGGAGTTTAGCTTTTGCTGCAAGGCAGGAGTCATGATCAGTTCAGGGAAGACTAATTAACAAAAGTTGTGCAGGCTTTAACACAGACATGCACCCCCCAGAGAGTTATTTGTTACTCTGGTTTCCTTCCTCACTGGCAGGAGTGATAAGAGAAAACAACTTCACACAGGCTCATCCCAGGTAGCTTTAAAGGTGTACTTCTAAAAAGCCACCTCACAGACAGTGACAGCTACAAAACACACAGATGTTAGTGGAGTAAACACCTTGAGAAAGAATCTCTGGTTTGATCTCTTGAGGGGTCTTTGTTTTTGGTCGTCAATGACATTTTTCCTTCCTAGTTCTGGGAATGAGGACATCCCTAGGCATCCATCCTCACAACGTTCACTGACTTCGATCACGCAGGAGTGTCCCACACCTGGGAACGCGCGTGCAAGTGCACGCGCACGTGCACAGCTGTGTCCAGCAGTGCTGGCTAAGTCATCAGACGGGCTGCAGCGGGGAAGGAAGCCTTCGGGTTTGACACCCTACACTGCCCCCTGCTCTTGCTTTTCTAAATTTTTTTGGAAAGGTAAAGACTTTCATTGAATTGGTGACTCAGGAATACTTGTGAGAAAACAAACTCTTCTATAATCAGACTTCCATTCCGCAGGAAAAATGGGTTTACACAGAGAATAATCTGCTCGCCAGCTCCCCACCAGGCCGAGGTTACTCCTCAGTCTTTCAGAGACAGGACTCACCAACCGACCACAAGATCGGAGCAGTTAACAACTTGCTTGAGGCCAGAGTAAAAGCCAGCTGGCACTGGATGGAGGTCGCTCTCTTCCTCTCTGGCCAGTAACATCTTTTTTGGCTTGGCTATTCTTGCCTTAAACCTGGCTCTGGAAGTGAAATATATTTTACTACGCTTAACAGGCAATTAAAATTCAAGGAATAGTCTAGAACAGGGGTGGGCAAACTATGTCCCAGGGGCCAAATCTGGCCAGCCACCTGTTTTTGTAAATAAAGCTTTACTGGAACACAGTCATGCCTATCTATGGCTGCTTTCTCAGCCAAAAATATTTACTTTCCAGCCTTTTCTGAAAAAGTCTCTCGATCCCAGTCTAGAACTGTGCTGTCCAATACAGCAGCCACTAGACACATGTCTATTTAAATTTAAAATAACTAAAATGAAATAAACTTAAAATTTAGTTTCTCAGTTGCAGTAGCCACATTTTAAGGGCTCAACAGTCACATGTGACCAGGGGCCACTGCAGTGGACAGCACAGAGAACATTCCCGCCATCGCAGACAGTTCTCTCGGACAGCCCTGGAAGTACAGGATTTAAGTCATCAAGCTAAATTTACAGCCATCAAGTTCCTCCAGGTGACGCCTTCTCCTTCTACAGACAGAAAAGTTTAGACTTTTCAGCAACATGTTCCTGTCACACTTGGACTTTTTAGGATATGCTAATTCACTATATTAGCTGCAAACTCTAGACTCTGTAATAGGAGATAAATATCAAACCAACTGGGATTACTCACCAGTTTAGTGACCGTATTGATTGATTTGTTTACCTGACTGCCCCACCACCCAGGGGGCTGTAAACTCTGAAAGCTGGGCCACAGTGCTTGCTTCATATTCCGAATTAGGTACCTGCTTGGCACGTGGTGGTAGCCACTTGACAAATATTTGTAAAATGAATGAAGAAATGCACCCTAGGCACAAGAACTGTCATATACCAGAGGCCACTGAAACGCATGGATGTTGATAAGACACTGGGGAAAAACCCGCTATTATAATCCTGTGGCAAAAGCTTCTACAAACAGCCAAAATTTCTATTTTTAAAATTAAAAAAAATTTTTTTTTTAAAAGATTCCAAACAAAACAAAACAACTGCCGTGGTTTGTTTAACTGCCTTGGTTTGGATTCTGGCCCTACCACTTATAGGCTGAGTGACCTTGGGCTGGTTATTTTACCTCTGTGCGCAAGACCCTTCTTCTCTAAATGCACCCTGAGTCAGTGGTAAGCCTCAGTGTTGCCCCCTCCCCTTCCCAGCATCATGATCACATCAGCCCCTGCTCTCTCTCCTAGCACCTGCCCAGAGTCAGCTCTTCCTGTGCCCCTCCTGCACCAGGGCCCCTGTGTGGGTCTCCCACTAAACCATCCATTCCTCTGGGGTGGGGACCCTCAGCACTGGACATACAGAGGAGATGCATAGTGGATATTAAATTAATCAAGACTCTAAAAGCCAATACAAACAAAATAAATTTTGCTAAACCACACATTAACATGCTTGCTCTAAAAAGTCCTGATGAGTAAATCAAGCATTCAAGTTTTAGCTAGCTCACTGTTTGACCCAGAAGTTAGTTTTAGGCCCTAAAGGTTACCCCTTCTTAAAATCTCAAGTCTCTTTTAGGTTGATACGCTTCACTACTTTTTCCCTTCACAATTAGACAGCAACCAACCACTCAACCGACAACAAAAAAATTCAAACTGGTCACAGTAAAGTCTTGGAATTAAAAACAACAACAACAATGTGGTATAAGATATAAAATCAAACAATTCCATTTCAGAATAAAGTCATAGTTCAAAAAATGACTAGTACATTAAGTGTTTAATGAAATCAGAAAACTCAAACTAAAACAATCTGTTATTTATATGAAGATACCTTAAAAGTATCAAAATACACATTTTATATGCTATAAAATTTTCTTTTTGCTAGTCAGTCACCATTTAAGAACTTAAATCGAAACACAATTACATTTTGGTTTTGCCCATTTGGCTCCTGCAACTAAAATACCTGAGTGCCATCTGTGGTCAACATTTGCTCTTTCCTGGGTGCACTACAAAACAATGTGACCTACAGGTTGGTCATTGTGGACATTAATTTCCACCAGCTTCTTTCAAGTGGGCTTGGAGAGAAAAGCAACACCCATTTTATTCCAACAGACTGGGTATTCATGTGGTTTTATCTCCTTTATCTGCAAACACTCTAGGATCTGAAAAATCTTGTCTGGTATTTTAGTCCTACAGACTATTAGTCACCTAGAGATCCTGCCCCCTCCCTTCCTTGACATGGGTCCTTAAAGGAGATTCTGACAGAACTGTTCTGTTAGGGACAGAGCTGTGATATTGTATAAATTTTAAAGTGATACGATGAAGCTTAACATCCATTTTCTACTTCACCCAATTATGAACAAAAAATCTGTATAACAAATACTTTTAAATGCTAAGAAAAAGTATATGATTATCCTGATACCTATATTTTAATATAATTATTAATTACTATGCTAATTGTGTTTTAAGCTAAATTCTGAACTCCAATTCTGTATAAACTACAAGTGGCAAACTGTAATTATTAAAAGTGATCTATACACTCATCGAAAACTTGTTGCCATTTAAAATTTTAAAGGCAAATGTCAATACAAAGCCTATTTAAGTGCAAAGTATCTCCTACTATTCAATAAAAACGCTAACAGCTCAGAAATTATGACCCACGATGGATTCCAATATTTCAAAGCACGAGTCTATTTCTCTTTTAGGCTCCAGGTCAAGAACGAAAACAATCCTTTTAAAGAAGTTCTTTTCTAATCATTTCTGCATATTTTCTGACTGCAATTCATCGTTAATTCAGAGGTGTGTCCCGGTGAAACCTTCAGGGTGTTAAGCAACACAGATGTAACAGAAACTCTGCGCACGGACAACTTGGCCAGGCGTGCCGCCCGCCTCTCCTTCCTACCCCCCGCCCAATGCCTTCCCCGGGCAGTGACTTCACATCCTTTGACATCAGCACGGCTCTGAAAGGGGGATGGGAGAGCGAGCAGAAAGCAGAAAAACCAGCTTTGAACTATGCATGCAAGGCCTCCCTCAAGACTCAAATTCTGTAAGTAGTTCGTAAAATGCCAAATTGCAGTGACACACCCAGCCTCCTCTGGTTAGGTCTGCCGCAAAACGGGGTGAATTCTGCTAGAAAGGACTTCCTGCTTTTCTTATCTGAAGCACAATAGCCATTTATTAACTAACCACAGAAGGTTCCGTTTCAGTGAAACACACAATAACTTACCTCGAATATGGAGAAGGGCCACGGGCTGGAAAGGCCCATTGGAGTTGGCCGCATCCAACACCATCCTGCTGCCCGCTTTATTACATGTCAACATCTAGACTTCAGCGGGAAAGGCAATGTACTCCTTAAGGCAAGAAACCAGCCTCCATTTTAGTTTAAAAAAAAAAGACAAACTGAAGCTCTCTGCAGCTGGAGGGAACTGGCTGGTTCGTGATGTCAGCAGGCACGGGGCTCGCTGATTGGCCGGAAGCTGCAACTTAAAATGACACTAAAAAAACTGCAAATGGAAAGAGCATTCTGTTTGGCTGTCAGTGTGCATGAAAAGCCTGGACATTTTTTGGCTTTCTGCAGTCTTCATTTCTCAATAACTTTTAGGCAAAGATCCCATTTCTTAAGGGGCAGGACTGAGGCCACAACCCTGGCCAGACTATAAACACATGATTCTGAGAGAGCTACCAAAAAAAAAAAAAAAAAAAAAGTGTGCATGTGTGTCTACATGAACTTTAAATTTTAGCATTTCTCTAACTGGTACCCCAAATTCACTGGTACCTTATACCCACCTGGCCACCTCCTATCTTCTATTCTAATTACTTTAAATATCGGTATCATATTTAGTATTTTGGCAACCTAGTTTTGTTTTTTTTTTTTTTAAAGCAAATTGGCTATCCAAATATTACACAATCCCAATTCATCAGTTTGGACTCTTGTTCAACCTTTCCTACTACCAAGTTATGAATTAATAATCTTCAAACACTGGTTTTTCTCGGGATCTAATTTTTTTATTGGAAAAATTCAGTTAAAAATTATATGAAAAATGAAAGCTTCTTTAAATTTAATAGGTAGAAAGTGCTGTAAGTTAAAGTTAGTTATACCACCTGGCTGTGAAAGTTAAAGTCATAAAATAGAATGCAAGTGTTTATTTTTGTACCTTAAAGATGTCAACATACCACTTTAATTTTTTACGTTTTGTTTAAATTAAATTTTTTAATTAAAAAAAGATATTTCACTTTTTGTTTTTAAATGGGGCTAGTATTAAAAGCTATTATTCAGATCTTAATTTCCTATCTTCAAAAAAGGTTAATGTGAAAAGCTGAAGAAGAAGGACATCATTTCTGAATTGGAGTATCCTGGCCTGGGGAGGGGGTGTACGTGTGTGCTGGAGAGATGATTCCCTACAAAAAGAAGTGCTATTACTAGCTCCAAATGAAAATGAATAAGCTATGAGAAAAACCTCTTTGCCAGGCAGAACTGAAAAAAATTACTCACACACACACACACACAACTAAGTTTGTCCAAACCATGTCTTCTCTTTCTATAAATTCTCACACAACGCCCCTCGCCCCCCCCCACCCCACCCCCTTTCCCAGCTTGTGAACAAGAACCTAAAAGCCCTTTGGTTTCTAAACATAATACACGACAGTAAGAAACACCTGAAATGGACTGGGGTTAGCAGTACATCTGTGGGCTGGCACTCCACACATTTCAATGAGCAAATGAACTGCTACAGCCGTTCGGGGGTGCTTATTAAGTTCCCCTACATTAGTAAGAAGGTAGATTTTACTATGTGTATCAGTAGCCATTAAGAAAATAAATGAAAGCAAACCAAATCCTACCCCTGCCCCCGTCCGCAGAGCTGAAGGAAGCTGCTGGATTCCAAAGCTGGCCATGAATTAAATGATAACAAGCAATGGGGAGTGGGTGTCATGTGATGGGCCTCCCACCTGCCTGGCTCCTCTGCTGTCTGCACAGCCTGTGTTCCGAGTCAGGTATTGTGAATTGAGATTCTGGCTGCTGACCCTCTGGGTGCATCAGATGCGCAAGGGTGGCTCTCCCAGAACTATCACCTCCTCACCCAGAAGTGGTGCCAGATGAACTCAGCATTAAGGATCGAGGCTTGCAGGGGGCTCTGTGAGGGGTCAGGAAGCAGACGCTTACTGTAGATCTTACTTTAAAAAGAGAGGGACCTGTTCTCAAACAGTTTAATACTTCATATGAGATGAGATGGGGAAATGTGCCTGTCCTAAGATTGTGCTGTCGAGTGGAATGCAGAAATAACACGGAAAGACTCCTAGACTCTTTGTATAAAATATACAGGTTAAAGTCAAAGAAAAAGTGAAGACACTTGTTGATGTATTTTCCCTAATGATCGCAGATCAAAGGATCTCAACTTTATTAGTGATTTTCCCCCATGCTGTTTTGAAGCCTTATGCATATAAAGTAGTTCTTTAAAGGACTCAAAAGTCTGTGATCTGGAAATCACTGATGAAACATACTCTAAAATATAAATAAGCAGACAAGCAGATAAATAATATGGAGGAAAAAAAAAAGACTTGCACAAATAAAGATAAGGTGTGTTTCAGGACTGGAAGCATACATACTATAAATAAGCTGATGTTAATACTTCCCCAAATTGATTTATAGTTTTAAAGCAAATCCATTCAAAATTCAGAGGAGTCTCCTTATTTTTCTGGGTATCTGACAGAATAATTCTCAAGTTCACTTGGAACAATTAAAAGCATGAAGAATGAGAACACTTCTCATGAGAAAGGCTGGTCCTACCAACTATAAAGCTTATGAACTAAAGACAGTGTGATGTGGGCTTAAGAGACAGGTCTTGGAACAGACAGCAACAGCTCCCAAAACAGTGAGTGTAGTTGTACAAATGTAATATTTGGATAAGGAAGGAAGCTCAAATCCACGGAAAGGGGAAGATTATTCAGACAACTGGTTGGCTATATGTGGGCAGAAGTCAATTTAAGTCTTACCAAAATAAAATCTGAGACGGGTTAAATAGAAAAACAAACACAGTTAAATTTTTAAAAAGTCAAATCATACCCCCCACAAATCCCCACAGCTTTGAGAAGAAAAGGGAAGTGAGTATATCAATTCTCAAGCCAGAAAAGGATGATTAAAAAACACTGGATAAAAAACCCTGAGGGGATATTCCTCACATTAAAAAATTTACAAATTTCTGTATGTTCCCTCCAAAAATCAAAAGGAAGTATAAATGCTATAATTACAAGAGGTTAATAATATACTGCGATTAATTAGAAAAACACTGAGACCTCAGTGTTCAAATGATTCAGTTTACAAGAGAACTATAACTGCTCAATAATTATATGAAAAAAGTATTTCTTCACCTATCAAATCAGCAATAATGTTAAAAATTATAATTAATACTGGTAAAGGCATGTTGTAACCTTGCCAACAAATCTATAAATTATTCTGATCCTTTTGGAAAATAATTTGGCAATTTGTAAAGATCCTTTGTTTATGTAATTTAACTTTTGGGAGTCCATTCCAAAAATGTAGTAGCCATGAGTGAGCATCACATTTTAAAAAATATTTATTTAAAAAACTGTGCCGAGACTTCCCTGGTGGCGCAGTGGTTAAGAATCCGCCCGCCAATGCAGGGGACACGGGTTCGAGCCCTTGTCTGGGAAGATCCCACATGCCGCAGAGCAACTAAGCCCGTGTGCCACAACTACTGAGCCTGTGCTCTAGAGCCCGCGAGCCACAACTACTGAGCCCGCGTGCCACAACTACTGAGCCCGTGCGCCTAGAGCCCCTGCTCCACAACAAGAGAAGCCACCGCAATGAGAAGCCTGCGCACCGCAACGAAGAGTAGCCCCCGCTCACTGCAAGTAGAGAAAGCCCACGCGCAGCAATGAAGACCCAAACGCAGCCAAAAATAAATTAATTAATTAAAAAAACCCAAAAGAACCCGTGCTAAAGTATACATAATATAAAATGTACCATCTTAATCATTTTTAAGTGTACAGCTCTAAGTGGCATAAGTACATTCACATTGTTGTGCTACCATAACCACCATCCATCCTCAGAACTCGTTTCATCTTGCCAAACAGGCAATCTGTCCCCATTAAACACCTCCTCCCCATCCTCTTCCTCTCAGCCCCTGGCCACCACCGTTCTACTTTCTGTCTCTAAGAATGTGACTACTCTGGGTACCTGATATAAATGGAATCATGCAGTTTTTTTCCTTCCGTGACTGAATTACTTCACTCAGCGTAAGTGTCCTTAAGGTTCAGCCATGTAGTAGCATGTGTCAGAATTTCTTCCCTTTTTAAGACTGGATAATATTCTATTATAGGGGTATGCCACATTTTGTTCTATCCATGCCTTGATAGACACTTGGGCTATTTCTGCCTTTTGGCTATTGTGAATAATGCTGCTGTAATATGAATATATAAATACCTATTTAAGTCTCTGCTTCCAATTCTTTTGGGTATATTCCCAAAAGTGCAAAGTATGGTAATTCTATTTTTAGTTTTTTGAGGAACTGCCATGCTGTTTTCCATAGTGGCAGCATCATTTTACATTCCCACCAGCAGTGCACAAGGGTTCCAATTTCTCCATATCCTCACCAACACTTGCTATTTTCTGTTTTTTGATAGTAGCCATCCTAGTGGGTGTTAAGTGGTATCTCACTGCGGTTTTGATTTGCATTTTCCTAATGATTAGTGATGTTAATCATGTTTGTATATCTTCTTTGGAGAAATGTCTATTCAGGTCCTTGCACATTTTTTTTTTTTGGCTGCGTTGGGTCTTCGTTGCTGCACGCGGGCTTTCTCGAGTTGCGGTGAGCAGGGGCTACTCTTCGTTGCGGTGCACGGGGTTCTCATCGTGGTGGCTTCTCTTGTTGTGGAGCATGGGCTCTAGGTACGTGGGCTTCAGCAGTTGCAGCACACGGGCTCAGGAGTTGTGGCTCATGGGCTTAGTTGCTCTGTGCCATGTGGGATCTTCCCGGACCAGGGATCAAATCCGTGTCCCCTGCACTGGCAGGTGGATTATTATTATTTTTAATTAATTAACTTTTGGCTGCGTTGGGTCTTCATTGCTGCCTGCGGGCTTTCTCTAGTTGCGGCGAGCAGGGGCTACTCTTCGTTGAGGTGCGCCGGCTTCTCACTGTGGTGGCTTCTCTTGCTGCGGAGCACAGGCTCTAGGCACGCGGGCTCGGTAGTTGCGGCTTGCGGGCTCTAGAGCGCAGGCTCAGTAGTTGTGGCGCACGGGTTTAGTTGCTCCGCGGCATGTGGGATCTTCCCGGACCAGGGCTCAAACCCGTGTCCCCTGCATTGGCAGGTGGATTTGGCAGGCGGATTCTTAAACACTGCGCCACCAGGGAAGTCCCCCTTTGCACATTTTTTTAAACGGCTTGTTTTCTTGTTGAGCTGCAGGAGTCCTTTATAAATTCTGGACGTTAATCCCTTATCAGATAGATGATCTCCGAATGGTTCTTTCCATTTTGTGGGTTGCCTTTTCACTTTGTTGATTGTGTCCCTTGCTGCACAGAAGTTTTAAATTTTGATGTGGTCGAATTTATCTACTTTTGCTTTTCGTGTGCTTTTCGTGCCTGTGCTTTGGTGTCATAGCTAAAAAATCATTGATAAATCTAACATCACGAAGCTTTTCCTCTATGTTTTCCTATAAGGTCTTTGATCCACTTTGAGTTAATTTTTGTGTTTGGTGTAAAATAAGGGTCCAAGTTCATTCTTTTGCATGTGGATATCCACTTTTTCCAGCACCATTTGTTGAACAGACTGTCCTTTTCCCAGAGTGGGTGGCACCCTTGTTGAAAACCATTTGACCATACCTGTGACAGTTTATTTCTTGGCTCTCTTCTACTCTATTGGTGTATGTGTTTGTCTTTATGCCAGTACCACACTGATTCGATTACTGCAGTTTTGCAGTAAGTTTTGAAATCAGGAAATGTAAGAATTTTGTTCTTCATTTCCAAGACTGCTTTGGTTATCCAGGGTCCCTGGAGATTCCATGTGAATTTTAGGATGAATTTTTCTATCTCTGGAAAAAAACACTGTTAGGATTTTGACAGAGATTGTATTGAATCTGAAGATCTCTTTGGGCAGTGCTGATGTTTTAATGATATTAAGTCTCCCAATCCATGAACACACATTGGCTTTCCATTTACTGGTGTCTTATTTAATGTCTTCCAGCAATGTTTTGTAGTTTTCAGCATACAAGTCTTTCACCTCCTATGTTAATTCTAAGTATTTTATTCTTTTTGAGAGCATCACATTTTTATTTATGGTTCTAAAATACCAGAAACAACCTTAATGTCAAAGGGATTATCCCACACAGTGAAATATTACACATCCATCAAAAATATTTATGAATTTGTAAAGTAAAAATATACGTGAGAAGGGCAGTGTATAATTTTTCAGAAATAGTATGATCATAAAAAGGAACACTCTCAAAATATCAACAGTAGTCACCGTGGAGTGTTATGGTTATGGGTAGTTCTTCTTTCTGAAACTTCTCTATATTGTTCAGTATTGCTAAAATAAGCACACAATACTTTGATGAAAATTAAAAGTAACAATTAAAAAAAAGACATGTAGGTTAAGTTACAGCAGAGAGAATCCCTTAGTGAATGCTGCCTCTCAGGCACAGGCTAAGAACAGAGAAAGGGCTGTGATGGGAACCCAGGAAATATGATGCAAAAGATTTATGGTGATGCATAAATGAGATCAAGTATGTAAAAACACACAAACCAAAATTAGCCTAAACTAGGCATGACAAACTGAACCAACAAATTACAGGATGTTGACTCCCCGTCTTGAAGAATCCATTACGGACTCCTTAAATTTTTACTGCAAGTTTGCACTGAATCAATAGGCTCATCTAAGCTCTCGAGGTTCAATTAGCCGCCAGAGTACTTTCCTCACGGATGAAACAAGGACTCAGCAAACACACTGGAGGAGGCTCACGTGCATCCCCATCACTGGCTTGGGCATAAGTCTTCACTGCCGCCCGCCCTCAGTAACTCCAGGCTGGTTCTTCTTTCCTCGCCTGTAAAGGGGCTGTCTGTGATCACCCCACCGCCAGGGCTTTCAGAAGGCACAAACGTCACCGATGGAGTGGGGAGCTCAGGAGGGGGCAGCTGCCACTGAAGGAGGATCCCACCGCACGTCGCTCCAGCCATTATAGGGAAGGTGCTGGAAGCAGTGGACACTGTAGCACTTGAAGAGCAGGGTCTCGACCCTGGGGCTGCAGTGTGAGGGTGCCGCAGAGCCACTGACGGGGTCTCTGCTTGGACTAACCCCTCTGGGAAGTCTTCCTCTCCCCTCTCTGGGCCACAGGTCTCTTCCCCGTCAGCCTCAGGACAGTGCCTGGCACACAGCAGGCATTCCATCAAACTGACTGAATGAAGGGCCGAATCAAGCAGTAACACCCAATTCTGATCCTGCAAAACTCCCTCACCACTCTTTATACCTCGTCCCCGTGGCGCGTAACCAAGAGGGGTACGCCATCTAACCACCTGGAGAACGACACATCCCACCCCCTGCATGCAGAGCCCCCATCCAGGCTCCCGCCACACCCTCCACTGCTGTCTGTGCCCAGCCCTCATGCCCCCCATGGCACCCTCCAGCCACGCTTCTGGACTCTCCCATAACAACCTTCCTGCCGCTCTGAAGGGCTTGAGCTGACTCGGAGGAAAGGCACCCTTCTGGGCTCAGTGCAGAGCTCCTTCCAGAACCAAAAGCGGGCAGACAGACCACAGCTCTCAGTGCGTCCACCCGTCAAGGACGCAAACACAAGCATCTCTGTACTGCACAAAGATGAAGGTTGAAAAGGAGTTATTCTTTATTCTTTGCTTCCTCTGTCACTTTATTTGGGCTTTCATTTAAAAACAAACTGCCATTTGTAGGTAGCATTTTTGAATAAAACTTTCACATTTTCATTTCTAAATTCGGCTGAAGGCTTTAATTTTCATCTCCCCGGGCAATTTTACGGGCAAATTAAGTATGCTCATATTTTAGTGAAGAAGTTTTACAGTTTCTTTCATTAAAAGAAGGTTGTGTCTGGGGGCTTCCCTGGTGGCGCGGTGGTTGGGAGTCCGCCTGCCGATGCAGGGGACGCGGGTTCGTGCCCCGGTCCGGGAGGGTCCCACGTGCCGCGGAGCGGTTGGGCCCGTGAGCCATGGCCGCTGAGCCTGCGCGTCTGGAGCCTGTGCTCCGCGGCGGGAGAGGCCACAGCAGTGGGAGGCCCGCGTACCGCAAACAAACAAACAAACAAACAAAAGAAGGTTGTGTCTTGAGCCCAGAGAGTTGTGGTGTCATAACTGCAAGGCACTGACACTGCTGGCAAAGCAGACACTTAACCGGAAACTACACGGGTATGGGTGATGTACATTTTGTTGGGTAGGATATCTAACCTAAAAAATTTGGCTTCGCTTACAGTTTAAAATAGACTTCTTCCTTAGGCAGATCAAAGATACCTAGCATTCAGCTGTGTTCAAAGGTTGCCAGGGCACTTCTGCTTGCCAACAGCAAGGTCAAAGGGACAAGCGCCTGCTGCCCTGTTGATCTGAGCGAGTCCTGTGAGTGGTTTAAAAGGGTGGACAAGCTTATCCCAGGAAAGGCCAGCGGAGGCGAGCGGAGCAGACGGTGCAAAATCTGCCCCGAATGCGCTGTTGGGAGACCTTTGCTTATTTTTGTTCTTGCCACAGTTAGGCTGGAAAACCTTTAAAGCCAAAGCAAGTCCTCACCCCCTTCCTTGTTCTGAGAAGGTAGGAAACCCACACAAAGTACACAGAGCACACGTGACACGCCAAAGTGCTTTCGTGTTGACTATTAGCAACAAACCTCACTTCACAAAGAAGAACCTAAGGCGCAGGGAGCCGTGAGCCTGGGAGGGGTTCCAGCCCCATAACAGTTCTGAGAAAATGGAAGGATGTGGGAAGGACAGGCAGACGGGCCCAGAGGGCTTTTCATTCCTTCAGCAAACCTGTGTCTCGGGGATCCGTGGCAGATGCTAGACTGGGCACCAAAACAGCCTCTGCCCTCAGTGACACTTTAGACAGAGCAGCGTGTGGTGTTCTGCAACCCCAGTGTCCATCATGATGAACAGATAAAAGGTGCTCCATCCACACGATGGAATGTTGTGCAGCCTTAAAAATTAGGGAGAAAATTCTGTATGATTCCACTCATAGGAGGTCCCTAGAGGAGTCAAAGTCACAGAGACAGGAAGTAGAATGGTAGGTGCCAGGGGCTGGGGGAGGGGAAGAGGGAGGTATTAACAGGCACAGAGCTTTTGTTGGGGACGATGAATAGACAGTGGTGATGGGCACACTGAATGTGAATCTATTTAATGCCACTGAATTGTACACTTGCGAATGGTTAAAGTGATAAATGTTATGCTATGTATATCTTACCACAATTTAGGAAAAAAGATAAGGCAGGCTTGAGCCAGGTTGGCTCAGGAAACACTGGAGGAGGCAGAGCCAGCAGGGCGTGGGAGAAACCCAGGCCCGGAGGGCCTGTACGGTGGGCAAGGGCACGCAAGCAAAGTGTGTGCGTCTGTGTGTGATGTAAGGTGCCGGGAGAAATCCAGGTGAGGAAGGCCTGAGCTAGACATTAAACGTAAGATTACAGCTGCCAGTTGAAACCAACTCCCTGGGTTCTTCCCAGAAGGGGCTTGCAGGGTATGACAGGCAGAGGCTTGAGGCCAACCCTGGAGTAAAAGCCACGTCTGTGGCCTGACGAGAGCGGACGGGAGGGCACCCTAGGGCCAGGCTGTGGCTCGAGGTTGGGCTCAGGCTGACATGAGACCAGCTCTCAGTTGTTCACAAGAGCAGCATCCATGGCACCTCTGCTCCCCAGCTACCGCCAGAAAAAGGGTCTGGGTCTGGGTCTGGGTCTGGGTCTGCGGCCTCCCTAAGAGCAAGGGCCACCTCTGGTCACTGTCACTGTCCTGACTACCTCCCCACGCTCCAGACAACCCAGGTGGTCAGTAAGTATCTGCTGGGAACTGGCACGTGCCTCACCAAGACGAAAGTTTCCTTCCATTATTGTGGGCAGTCCAGAGAAGACACAGAATCAAACGTGGCAGAAACAAGACTGATGAAAGCTGAGTTTCTGAAGCCATGAGAATTAGAACAGGCACTATGGTAACTTCTCACATTCCATTTTTATTCTTCAATTAATGGGCAAGAGGTAAAGTTCCTCTAAACAGATGCTAATTCATTTTTAAGCAGTAAAAAGTGATCACTTGTATGGCGAGACTTCCAATTGTATCAGAAAATAAACTGCTTTGAATGAGGTTGAAGTATTGTATTTGCACAAAAGGAGGGCAAGACATATAAATTTTTAACTGCCACTCAAAAGCCAATTTTTAAAAATTCAGTTAAGGTCTCCGAACAATAATGTAACAACTTCCTTCCCAGATGGTCAAACACTTAGCATTTCTAAATTTCTGCCCCAGGGTCTCCAGTTAACGTCAGGCCCTAGTTGTTTCATTATGACTTTGACTTCTCCCTAGGCCTTTCTTTCCTAAAACAAGGAGAACGGCCTCAAGAAACAAAGTTCATGATGCATTAGTCACCTAAAAAAAACTGGTCTCTTCATTTAACACTTCTACCTTCCAGACCGAAAATATTAAAAGAAAGGACCATAACTCAGAGAAATCTTTGAACGAACAGGGCCTGAAGACTACATTCAGTCTCAATGTTAAAAACGTGAAAACAGGAAATGCTATTTTCCACTTAACGAATGACTTAAGCAGTTAAATGGCCTCAGTACTAGGAAGGCGCCTCCTGCGCCCTGGGCAGAAGTGTTCATGGTGCAACCTCTCTGGACAGCACATCTAAAGGGTTCTTGAAAACGCGTGGCCTTTGATCAGTACTTCCCTTCCTTGATTCCAGCTTCAGGAAAGGTTCAAAAGTGTGAACAACAAAAGATTTACATTAAAGTACGGTTTACAGCAGCTGAAAACCATGGGAACAATAAACGGTGTTTAAGTCATGCTCCTATTTCCATTAAGGCATTAGACACCACTTGATAATCCTTGCCTGAGTCAATAGTTTCTCTAGGGATTTCAACGTTTAATCTGGCATTCTTCTAAAAGCAGAGCTATTTCTTGCCAAATAGAGCTATTTGGTTATCTTGACATACAGCTCCTACTGGAAAGTGAGGGTAAGCTTAATTCTTCGCCTTTCAGTTACAAGTTTCCCTCAAATGGTGAAAACTAAATGTTTTTTTGGCTTTCTCTTTTTTGAATATCATTATGTTTCATTGATGTCAGTGTGTTTTAATCTACTAAAATCATACTTTCTTCTCTTTTTTTTAAGATTTTATTTATTTATTTATGGCTGCGTTGGGCCTTCATTGCTGCATGTGGGCTTTCCCTAGTTGTGGCGAGCGGGGGCTGCTCTTCGTTGTGGTGCGCGGGCTTCTCATTGCGGTGGCTTCTCTTGTTGCGGAGCACGGGCTCTAGGTGCACGGGCTTCAGTAGTTGTGGCACGCAGGCTCAGTAGTTGTGGCACGCAGGCTCAGTAGTTGTGGGTCACGGGCTCTAGAGTGCAGGCTCAGTAGTTGTGGTGCATGGGCTTAGTTGCTCTGCAGCACGCAGGATCTTCCTGGACCAGGGCTTGAACCCATGTCCCCTGCATCGGCAGGCGGGTTCTTAACCACTGCGCCACCACGGAAGCCCCCATACTCTTTTTTATGTTCAGGTGCATAATTTTAACCATTGTGTGATACTTGGACTAGCTGCTGTGTATTTTTTGGCATGGCCTCATTTATTTTTGTTTCCTTGATTTCTGACACAGTAAGATGTCCCCCCAGGCTTGTTTGTACCTTCCCTGCCCCAGACTTGGAATCAGCCATTTTTCAACGAACCCTGATTCCTTTCAGTGGGGAATGATATTAGAGACCAAAATCAGGGTACTAGTGGGTGCTCAGTGCTACTGGACTGCTGTTGCTTTTAGGTACTTTCAGTGGAGGGAGCTAGAACATAAACATATATTCTAGAATATATATATATATATATATATTTTTTTTAGTTGTGCATTCATAACATTGTAGTGTTTTCGCTTGTTTCTTGAATTTTCATAGTTTTATCTCTATCTTACACTGAAAATCTTTATTTCTAATTTCATGGACGTAATCATTGCTATATCATATTAAAATGATGGACAACAATAATGATATTATTACAAACAGTAGGAACTTTGAGTTCGCTCATTTCATTGCAAAAAAAAAGCTGTTGGTATATATTCGTTGTGATTCCATTAAATTTTTTAAATGTCCAGAGAGGACTGGCATCTTTAGGATGTTCAAATCCCCTTTCTAAGAGTGTAGTGTGTAGTTGTTCAAGGCCACTCTCATTTCCTTTAGGGGTGTTCTTAAGTTTCCCTCATGTGGGTTTTGCACATTTCTTAGCAAGTGTGTGCCCAGATATTTCATTATTGGTGCTATTACTGTAAATGGGATCTCCTCTTCCATTATGTCTTCTAAGTAATTGTTAATTGTTTATTTGGAGGTTTTTGATTTCTGCATCTTGCTTTCACCTCCTGCTTCCTTCCTGAATTATCTTATAGTTTGCACTAGTTTTTCAGCTGATTTTTTGGGATGTTTTCAGGTATCTAATGAGATCTGCATGTAAAAGCAATCTCACCTCTTTGTTTCTAAATCTTATACCTTTAGTGTCTTTCTCCTGAGTTGACTGAAAGCATTAATGGAAATAGGATTTCCGTTGGTTGATGGGGAACAGACACTGGCAGGGCGCCAAAATATACCTTGTAGATTATCACTAGTACTTCTGAATTGCAAAGGGAAATACGGTACAATGGAGAGATCAATCGGTCACCACCTTACTATAATACAGTGGTAAAATCTAGCATCACTTTTGCTAGTCACCAGATAGTATGCATCTCTCACAATAAAGAAACTATCTCCTGAGTTACACAGCATCACCCCTGATATATTCTATCCACAAAAGGTTTCCATTTTCAGGAACTATAGGGAATAAGGGGGATACTTTACAGGACAATCATCTTGGCTAATTTAACAAGTCATAAACTAGTGCTGCGGTTTATGGCACTCTCAGGCTAGTAGTGACCCCAGCTGTCTGGCAGAAGCAAAAACAAATCCCTGCTGAAGAAGACACTTTTATCCTAGGTTTCAATTTATTTCAAACATTTGAGTACAGTGACCAGCATACACTAAAAAGTAGTCAGGTACACAGGAAATAAGACGTCATGAGCAAAATGTGACAAGGACTTCAGATGTTGGTAATATCTCACACAGACTATAAAGCAGCTGTGCTGACTAAAAGACATGACAAATTTGATGGTTTCTGCAAGGCAATAGGAAAATATTTTTAAAAAGTCACACAGCAGATTAAAAATAGAACTTCCATAAATGAAAAAAGAATATCTGAAATTTAAAACTTTGTGGCTGTATTTTATACTCCATTTTTCTAGTAACTTATTTTTACTCTATTTTATGAAAGTACTAGTCCATGGTGGGTTGAAAATTAAAAAGAAAACTGGTCCTTCACCATGGATAACGTGAAACTCTGATCAAGAATACAGCACGTGTAGTGAGGTGGATGGACCTAGAGTCTGTCATACAGAGTGAAGTAAGTCAGAAAGAGAAAAACAAATACTGTACGCTAACGCGTATATATGGAATCTAAAACAACGGCACTGCTGAACCTAGTGGCAGGGCAGGAATAAAGACACAGATGTAGAGAACGGACTTGAGGACACGAGGTGACACGAGGTGGGGGGAGGGGGAAGCTGGGAAGAAGTGAGAGAGCAGCAGTGACGTATACACACTACCAAATGTAAAATGGATGGCTAGTGGGAAGCTGCTGCATAGAACAAGGAGATCAGCTCAATGCTTTGTGACGACCTAGAGGGATGGGACAGGGAGGGTAGGAGGGAGGTTCAAGAGGGAGGAGGTATGGGGATATATGTATACATATAGCTGAGTCACTTTGTTGTACAGCAGAAACTAACACAACATTGTAAAGCGATTATACTCCAATAAAGATGTAAAAAAAAAAAGGGGGGGACTTCCCTGGTGGCGCAGTGGTTAAGAATCCGCCTGCCAATGCAGGGGACACGAGTTCGAGCCCTGCTCCAGGAAGATCCCACATGTCACGGAGCAACTAAGCCTGTGTGCCACGACTACTGAGCCTGTGCTCTAGAGGCCACAAGCCATAACTACTGAGCCCACGTGCCACAACTACTGAAGCCCGTGCACCTAGAGCCCATGCTCCGCAATGAGAAGCCACCGCAATGAGAAACCCGCGCACTGCAACGAAGAGTAGCCTCTGCTTGCCGCAACTAGAGAAAGCCCACGTGCAGCAATGAAGACCCAATGCAACCAAGAAAAAAAAAGATGTTAAAAAAAGAAAGAATATAGCACAGTAAGTCACAAAAAGGTTGAAAAATACAATCTTAAAGAAAGACAGTAAATGAAAGATTCCAATACACATCTGATTAGAGCCAAAGGGGGATAATAAGGGAAACTAATACAGAGATAACAACTGAAGAAATAATGGCTGAGAACTTTCTACAACTGAGGAAATATAACAATCCACAGACTCAAAGTGAAAGGCAAAAATGACTGATAAAAAAGAGATCTATACTTGGACCCCTGGCAGTGGAATCACTGAAAAAAAATCAATGTCATAGTCAAAATCAGAAAAGTGGCCAGAAATCACAAACAACACTTTCAAAAAGAATGAATTTGGGGACTTCCCTGGTGGCACAGTGGTTAAGAATCCACCTGCCAGTGCAGGGGACACGGGTTCAAGGCCTGGTCCAGGAAGATCCCACATGCTGCGGAGCAGCTAAGCCCGTGCGCCACAACTACTGAGCCTGCGCTCTAGAGCCCGCGAGCCACAACTACTGAGCCCGCGCACCACAACTATTGAAGCCCACGCACCTGGAGCCCGTGCTCTGCAACAAGAGAAGCCACCGCAATGAGAAGCCCGCACACCCAACTAAGAGTAGCCCCAGCTCGCCGCAACTAGGGGAAAGCTCGTGTGCAGCAATGAAGACCCAACACAGCCAAAAATAAATAACTAAAATAAATTTTAAAAAAAAGAGTAAGAATGAATTTGGCTTCTCAATACTAATGCAAGTCAAAAGGCAATGAAATACTTATCTTCAATGTACTGAAGGAACACAAAAATCTACGATTAGATATTCAGTGATTATCTTTCAAGAATGAGGGCAAATGAAGACATTTTCCAGATAAACAGTTTGCCACCAGCAGACTCTTATTAAAGAAAATTCTAAGTGATGTATTCAAACAAGGTTTTGACCTCCGATGGAAAGTCTGAGATGCAAAAAGGAATGAAGAATAAAATGATAAATATGTAGATAAATCTAAATGGTCATCAACAGAATAAAACAGTAATACTGTTATGGAGGACTTAAAAAGGTTGGGATTCAGATACTCAACGATGGAGGAGTCCGAAGAGATGGCAGTGGCAGCCTTCCTTTTCTGAGGTATGATTGACATAAAACATTATATAAGTTTCAGGTGTACAACATAACGATTTGATATTTGTATATACTGCAAAATGATCACCACAATAAGTCTAGTTAAACAGTTAATATCCATCACCATACACAGTTACAAAATTTTTTTTTCTTGTGATGGGAACTTTGAATATCTACTCTCTTAGCGGCTTTCAAATATTCAATACGTTATTATTAACCATAGTCACCATGCTGTGCATTACGTCCCCATGACTTACTTATTTTAACTGCAAGTTTGTACCATTTGACTTCCTTCAGCCATTTCGCCTACCTCCCCACCCCCTGCCTCTGGCAGCCATTTTTAAAATTAATAGACTTTCATTATCGGGTTTACAGAAAAGCTGAATGTAAAGTACAGAGTTCCCATACCCCTCTCCACCCTCCCCTAGTTCCTCCTATTATTAACATCTTGCAATAATGTGGCCCATTTCTTACAACTGATGAGCCAATATTGATATGTTACTATTAACTAAAGACCATAGTTTACGTTACGGTTCACTTTGTGCATTCTATGGGTTTTGACAAATGTAAAATGCCATGTATTCACCATTACGGTAACATATGGAGAGTTCCACTGTCCTAAAGATCTCCTGTGCTCTGTCTATTCATCCCCCCATTCTCCCAACCACTGGCAACCACTGATCTTTTTATTGTCTCCACTGCCTTTTCCAGAATGTCATATAGTTAGAATCGTACAGGATGCAGCCTTTTCAGATTGGCTTTTTTCATTTAGTAATATGCATTTAAGGTCTTTTCATGGCCTAGTAGCTCATTTCTTTTTATTGCTGAATAATATGCCATATTTCGGATGTGTCATGGTTTGTTTATCCATTCACCTACTGAAGGACATCCTGGTTGCTTCCAAGTTTTAGATATTTTGAAAAAATTGTGGCAGAGTTTTTTAACCACCCCAAGTTCTTGCATAAAATCATACAGTGCAACCAAGCAGGCAAAATCAAATACCCATAGCCAACATCTACAACAAAATTAGGTGAAAATGTGTCCCCACAGACACGTGAGCATATAGGAGAGCCCACCAGCAGCCACAGGCTTGTGTGCTATCAGTGTCTGGGGGAAGACGGCAGAGAGGAACGACGGGTGTCCTCTGGAGCTGAGAACTCTGAGATAACCAGAGAGCCGGGTGAACCCACCTGAGAACAGCAGCTGAAAGCAGAAGGGGTCTGTACCCCACAATGGATGAGGGCAAGGAGTCCGCAGCCAAGACTGAAGGGGCCCTTGGAACCCTCAAAATTCAGCAGCCGTAGCTTTCTTCCAGAACTAGGTCACGCTGGTGAGAAACTGCTGGGAAGAGAATCCAGACTGAACAGCAGAGGGGCAGGAGAGGAAATGGAAAAAGAAGGTCCAAATATTAGCAGGGGAAGAGAACCAAATCAGGGCACTCAGGAGGGAAGCCACCACATTTTAGAAAGTTTCACAAAAATAACCGAAGCTAGAGCTCTAGAGCCCAAGCTCCTCTTCTCTAATTTCACACACACGCGAGCATCAGGAGGGATCAAAGTCAAGTCCTACACGGAGTTCTCATAAGGAGAAAGCGAAAAGGAACTAAATGACACCTATGCAGCAGTAGAAGCATGACAGGGAGACGTCCCACAAGGACGTTAAAAACTACAGCCTAACAGTTCAGGATGAGACAAAAGACATTAGAGGAATAGCATAATGTCAAAGGACTACATGAATAGTAACAGAAAAACTCAGAAATAGGTAATAACTCTGTAAAGAATTAAAAAACAGAAAAAATAATTTTGGAAATGAAGATTAACTGAAAAGAATACAAGAGCAAATAAGCACAACATAAAATGCCCTACAGGGAATAATAGTACATAAAAAAGAGAAAAAAATTAAATCAAAAAGGAATGATAAAAACCCAGAGGGAGACAACAAACATAAAAACAGGCAAAGAAGATTCAATATTTATACAATAGGAGTCTCCACAGGAGTAAACGAAAGCAAGGGAACAGAACAAATCCTCAAAATAATAATCCAAGAAAAAGAGATTTGGTACTGCATATTTAAAGAACATAGCATGTATGTGGGAAAGTCGACCCAGAATGATATATTCCGAAATTACTGGACTTTAAAGAAGAAAAAAACCTGTTTAGGCATCAAAGCAAACAGACCAAGTAACTTGTAAGATAAAGAAAATTAAACTGACATCAGAGTCTGACAGCAATGCTTTATTACAGACGGAAGTGGAGGAACATCCTTAAGATACTCATGAAAAGAAAACATGAACCGAGGACTTTCTATCCAGACATTCTTTGAAGTCTGAAATAAAAGTCTCCTAGAGAGGAAGCGTCACACCAAAATAATGAGGGGTATCAGCACAGAGACTGGAGGTGAGCGTCAGCTGTATATTCCCGTGGAGAACAAGTGTAAACAGGGATGGGAGGGAGAGAATACAGTTTGTCACGACTATGTGCTCTGAGAATGAAGGCAGTTAAACTATAAAAAAGGCGGAGGGGGAAGGAAATGAAAAGACGCAAAAATTTTAACCTTTCAGTCGTCACATTGGTCACAACGTTGGTATCATTTTTCTGAAAATACACTGTGTAGAATGTGGGATAAAGTAAATGAATAATTATCTGGTACTTAAGTTCTATTTATTATCACTGATGTCCTTGAGAACCAAAAATCTCAGTGTGACAAAAAGGAGATATAAGACAGAAGTTAAATAAATGCCTGCAAACCTGCATTTGAGTGGAAAATATCAGTATGAACTCCTGATGTGCTATATCCTGAAAAAACCCTATTTTCTAATTTGGTCTATTAAAAAGTCCTGTAAACAGTGACCATTCCAATAGCAATGAGAATCCTAGCACCCAGACTGTGGTCTTGAAATACCATTCCCCACTAAAAGGCAGGACTTCTTGGACAAATGACTGATTCTAAAACCCATACAGAAATGAAAAGAGCCAAGGCAATTCTGAAGAAAAAGCTGAAGGACTTACACTACCAGACACCAAGACCTCCTAGGGTGTGTTAGTGGTTCTCCCGACACAGCTCAGGCAGCCAGGGGAACAAAACAGAGCCCAGAAACGGGTCCGCACAGTGATGGTACTTTATTTACAACAAAGATAACACCACAGTGAGTGAAGGGTGACCTTTTCGACAAGGGTGCTGTGCCAGACGGAGAGCCACACGGGAAAGGAATTGTGACCTCTAGCATCACAGCAGAAACAAAACTTAACTCTACGTAGACTGTACAGCCCAGTGCGAAAGGTCAAAGAGAGTTTTAGGAAAACAGATGTAAGATAACATCTTCACTGCTCTGTGGAAAGCAAAGATACATTAAACAGATCAAAGGACTCTCAAAGTGCTAACGCCTTTGGGAGTAAAAATTCAAGATACAAGAGTAGAAGAAAATGTGCAATTCCCATATCTACAAAGGACCTATATCTGAACTCCTACAAATCTATTTTTTATAAAATCTTACAACCTAGTAGAAAGAAGGGCCCAAAGACTTAAACCAGAACTTCACAAAATAATATATCTGAGCAGACGATAAACCTACAAAGAGATGTTTAACTTCACTCACCATCAGTTAACTTTGAAACCAGCTCACCAGAATGGCTAAAATGAAAGCCAAACTATAGTGGAACAAAGTATTTGCAACACATATATAACCAACAGAGAGTTCATATCCAGAATAAAAACTCTTTAAAAAAAAATTAAGAAAATGGCAGTCCAATGGAAAAGGGCCAATAAACATTTGTAAAAGCACCTGACCTCATAACAGAAGTGCAAATTAAAACAACAGTGAGATACCACAATGAGATAGCGTGGTACTGGCATAAAACAGGCATATAGATTGATGTGATAAAACTGAGAGTCCAGAAATTAAACTTTACATTTGTGGTCAATTGGTTTTTGATAAGGATACCAAGGAAACTCCCTGAAAAAACAGCTTCTGCAGCAAATGGTGCTGGGACAACTGGATATCCATGTGCTAAAAGATGAATTTAGACTTCTACCTCACATTACACAAAAAATTAACTTGAAATGGATCGCAGACCTAAATATAAGAACTAAAACTAGAAAAATTCTAGAAGAAAACACAGGAAAAAAAACTTTGTGACCTTTAGTTAGGCAAAGAGTTCTTGGATACAACATCAAAAGCAAGATCTATAAAAGAAAAATGTGATAAATTGGACCTCATCAAAATTCAAAATTTGGGGGCTTCAAAGACACTATTAAAGAGTGTAAAAAGTCAAGACACAAACTGGGAGAAAATATTTGTAAATAATATACCTGATAAAGGACTCATATCCAGATTACATAAAGAATTGGCATAATTCAGCAATAAGAAGATAGGCAATTTAAAAATAGGCAAAAGATCTGATAGACATTTCATCAAAAAAGATATACAGGGACTTCCCTGGTGGTCCAGTGGTTAAGACTCCACGCTTCCACCGCAGGGGGCACGGGTTCCATATCTGGCTGGGGAACTTGGATCCCGCACGCCACACAGCACAGCCAAAAAAAACCCCCACAACGTATACAAATGGCTAACAGGTACATGAAAAGATGCTTAATATCTGTAGCCAGTAGGGAAATGCAAATTAAAACCATAAGGAGATAGATACCAGTACACACCCATAAGAAAGACTATAATCAAAAAGACAGACGATGACAAGTGTTATCAAGAATGTGGGTATATCGGAACCCCATACGTTGCTGGTGGGAACTTAAAATGGTCTGGAAGACAGTTCAGCAGTTTTTTTAAAAAGCTAAACATAAACTTACCACACAAGCCAGCAGTTCCCCTCCTGGGTATCTACCCAAGAAAGATGAAAATATATGCTGAAACAAAGACTTGTATTCAAATATTCAGAGCAGCGTTATATGCAATAGCTAAAAAAACAACTCAAATATCCATCAATTGTTGAATGGATAAATAAAATGTGGGATATTCATATAACAGAGAATATTATTCAGCATTAAAAAGAAACTACTTAAAGTAGAGGAACCTCAAAAACATTATATTAAGAGTCAAATGTAAAAGACTACATATTGCCGATTTCATTTATGTGCAATGTCCAGAAAAGGCAAATTTAGAGGCAGAAAACAGATGAGTTGCCTGGAGCTGGGGATAGGAGTGGGGATTGATGGCAAATGGGCATAAGGTTATTTTTTTGATGGGTGATGGAAATATTCTAAAACTGTATTGTGGTAATGGTTGCACAACCCTACATGTTTATTGAAATAATCAAAATTTCCAATTACCGTTAGTGAATTTTTCAGTATGTAAATTATGCCTCGATAAAACTCTTAAAAAAAAGGCTATGATTTGAAAAAAAAAAAAGAAAAGAAAATCTATGGATAGAGCTGAAGTTATACTCAGAGGAATACATGGCTTTAAGTGAACTCTGTATTTAACTTAATAAATGAGGAAAACAATAAAATAAAACAAAACAGGATAAGTAATTAAGATAAAAGTGGAAGTGAAATATATTGAAAACAAAATAATCAAAAGAATAAATGAACTCATAAGGAGACATCACCACCACAGAGGTAAAAGAAATTAAAAGATTCATTAAAGAACACAATGTACCACTCAATACGTGACCTACTCTAAACTGACCTAACGTGGAAGGAATCTGCAGATTTATCACTGAGCAAAGCACTAGGCCCAGCTGAGTTCTAAAGCAACCTTTTCACCCTATGTCATGTACTGTAAGATGCATCTGTTATTCCACATTTGGTTTTTGCTAAAATCGGGTGCATTTTACAATCCCCGTCATCGGATGGCAGCATGAGAGAGTGGCATAAAAATGTACAGACCATCCTCAGGAAAGATCACAAAGTGCCAGGATCAACACATTTTAGATCTGACAAAATACAGTAGTACAAAAAAGGAAGAAAACTCTGGCCCAGCTTCACACAGTAGATATGAAAGCAGAGATTAACGAAAATTAATAAACTGAACCCAGCACGTAGAAAAGTTATAATATACTGCGACAATACTGAGGTTTATCTCAGTAATGCAAGAATAGCTCAAGACCAGAAAATCTATCAACACAGCAATTATTAAATTAACATCTTAAGGAGAAAAATCATATGGCACCTGATAAAATTCAGCAGCAGTGCTAGCACAAGACCAACCAGCCAGGGTGGTACTGGTAAGAGCCATGCAAATGTGAACCATGGAGCAGTAGCAGGCTGGGTGAAGGCGATTTACCAGAAACCAAGGGCCATTTTCACATGAAACGAGGAAATGCTGAAGCTTTTCACCAAAATGGGAGGTAACAGGGAGGCCTGCTCTCACCTCTGTTACCTCTGTGTTACTGGTCCTAGCTAACGGCATAATAAAATTAAAACCACCAGTATGTGTTGGTATAAATATTGGAAGAGAAAGAAAAGTATCTAGTTACAAATGACAGGATTATATATGCAGATGCTAGTAAAAAATTACTAAGATCAATAAGAAAATTTGATAAGGTGACAGAATAAGAAAATATTTAAAAAACCAACAGCATTTCATTAGATTCGTAAGAACTAACTAGAAGTAGAAATGAAAAAAATATAACCCCATCACAAGAGTGACAAAAACTATAAAGCACTTAGGAATAAATTTAATGCAAAGGTAAAGAATCCCAAGAAAATCATAAAACCTTCTAAAAAGTCAGAAAACAAGACCCGAAAAATGGAGGTGATGCACCAGGTTCCTAGTTGGAAAAAGAGTATCATAAAAACCTGAATCTTCCCCCAGTTAATATACCTTTAATGTAATTCCAATCAGTTCCTTTCTTTTCTGAGCCAGACAAAATCACTTTAACATGCATAAAGAGGCACTAATATTCTGGAACAGCCAAGAAAGATGCACCAAACAAGGCCAGTGAGGGGCACGCCTTGACCAGTGTGAAATTCTGGATATGTGGGTGTGCTCCTTCCGGGCAACAGTGTAAGTACAGGCTCTGCCTGGCAGAGCACATCCCTGATGGGCACTAGGGACAGGGCCTGGACCCTGGAGGCTCAGCAATAGCTATGGGAAGCCTTTTCCACCCCAGACATCTGAGTGTTCCGGCCGGGCCTCCTCAGGGCACTGGGAAGGAGTGACAGCAGGCCAGTGGGCAAGGGTGCTGGCCCCAGCAGAGCAGGCTCTTGGTCCCCCCGAACCGAGAGCAGGGCCGGTTTCCAGGTGTTCCACACAATATCTGATGAATGAATGAATAGCATCAGAAAGGTATGGACTATCTGGGAGGGGAGACTCCTCAAAAATGACCTATATGCATGCCATCTACTACAAAGCTAAACCAAATATAAGCCAGATACAGGCTCTGTAAAATGCAGCGACAGGAGAGCCTGGATTCCTAGCAAGTGAGGGGCCAGAAATGCATCCGTGGATCCATAAATTCCTGCCTCTATCCACTACTCCATCCCTCCACCTCTCCCTCTCTCCATCTACCCCTCCCCCGTCCAGCAATCCCGGACACCTGCACTGAGCTCTGGCTCTCTGCCCTGCAGTGCGGAAGGCGCTGGAATACACCTGTAGAGATGACAAGCTTCCTGCTCCAAGTTCATACGTGATGAAAATTAACTGTAGAAGACCCACTGCTATGAATTTAAGGTATGAAAATTGTCTGATGTTTCATTACACTAGTCTTATATTTTAGTAAACATAAAAGTGTTCAGAGGTTCACATTTGACTTTGGGGTCCTTACCCTATTTCCCCAATAAGGTTTTATGTACTTCAAGATCTCCTAGAGGAGCACTTTTAGGGGTTGAACACCCTCAGATGGAAAGGGGTGGCTGTGCTGTTTGGGGGAAGTTTGGAGCAAAGAGCACTGTTCCCTGACTAGTCTCAAGCAGGAAACCCTGGGTAGAGGTACTCTCCAAATGACTCACAAGGAGAAAGTCCATAGGGGACTATCGTTATAGCCCTCACTTCCCCGACACCAGAATAATGAAGAGCTTCTACCACAGTTTTTACAATTACTCTACTTGTAGTTACTCCTTTCTGAATTTCTAGAGCTCTAAGACAAATGAAAGAGGAGAATTACTTAAAAGAAAATTGGCTAGCTTAATTACAGTTAACAGGAAAAGATTTAAAGTCTTTCCTCTGCGTGTGTGTGTTTTTTTTAAGTGTTTTGTACCTGTAATGTACTCGTGATTACATTTTTATCTTAAATAGCTCTGGAATTTGAAATATTAGTTGGTTAAGTTAGTGACATTCAATCTAAAAAAACTGAATAAAGAAAAAATAACCCTACAGAATTTAAACACAGCAAAGGTACAAGAAACTAGCAAACTATCAAAAAGTTACTCTTTCCCCCTAAATGGGGAAACTTTTAACTTTTGAAAGATGAATAATAAAAATTACCTTTTAAAGACGGTAGTTTTTGAAGTTCTCTATTATTGCTGGCGCTAAACCTGGAAGAATTTTGCCGTTTGTCTTTCTTCACTACGGGCTGAGGGGCTGGCACTTTTAGTTTACTAGATACTGCAGACGGGGCAGCAACAAGGCTGTTTTTCCTGCTGGGAATCTGTTTCCAAAACGAAAACAAAAACAAATGAGTACGTCAAATGGTTGTATTTTATAGCACAATTAGCATAGGCAAAAAATACACAAAAAAATGCAAGTTTTGGACTTCCCTGGTGGCACAGTGGTTAAGAGTCCGCCAGCCAACGCAGGGTACACGGATTCGAGCCCTGGCCCAGGAAGATCCCACATGCCGCAGAGCAACTAAGCCCACGAGCCGCGACTACGGAGCCCACGTGCCACAACCACTGAAAGCCCGCGCGCCTACAGCCCGTGCTCCGCAACAAGAGAAGCCACCGCAATGAGAAGCCCGAGCACCGCAACGAAGAGCAGCCCCCGCTCGCCGCAACTAAAGAAAGCTCGCACGCAGCAACGAAGACCCAACGCAGCCATAAATAAATAAATAAATAAAATAAATTAAAAATTTTAAAAATGCAAGTTTTGCTCTGGGATAGTCTCCTTCACGCTACTGTAAACAACTCAACCCCTTATAGTTGCTGGAGTTTGAGGCTACATCCCACCCCCACCAAAGCTACATTTCAAGAGACTTCACAGATATACCTAATTTCCCGTATCTTCTTTCAAACTTCTTACTTACAGGTTGATGATAGTGACCCTCCAAAGATGTTCACACCCTAATTCCTGGATCCTATGAATATGTTTCCTTACTTGGCAAAAGGGACTCGGCAGGTGTGATGAGGTTAAGGATCCTGGGATGGCAGATGATCCTGGGTCATCAGGAAGGGCCCCACGTAATCACACAGGTCTTTGTGAGACAAGAGAAGGCAAGGAGGCCACGAAGCAGAGGTCAGAGGATGGAAGATGCTACGCTGCTGGCTTTGATGACAGAGGAAGGGGCCCTGAGCCAAGGAGTGCAGGTGGCCTCTAGAAGCTGGAAAAGCCCAGGAAACGATTCTCCTCTAGAGCCTCCAGAAAGGACTGGCCAGGCTGACACCTTAATTTCAGCCCATTTCAGACTTCTGACCTCCAGAACTCTAAGATAATGAGCTTGTGTTCTTTTACGCCATTAAGGTTGTGGTCATTTGTACAGCACCGACAAGAAACTAGTATAGTTGAATACCTTATAAATGACAGCTTTCCCTGTTTGCTCACATTCAGCCCTCAAAAACCAGTAAAGGCTACTGAAAGGCGCTTTCCTCTTGAGCAACAGGAAATGCTCTTGCTTCTAGCCTTTCCTTGCAGTCGTCTCCAGGCTCCAGATTCTGTGTGCTCATCTCCAGCCTGCTCCGTGACAACTAGGCTGTCCCACGACGTGCAGTTGACATGCAAGGTGAGGAGCGTTGCCAACACTCAAGCAGAGGTGGTGGATGAGTGTGAGGGCACACGCAGCAGAGCCAGGGGGGTCCCCTGTCATCCGTGCAGGCTAACGGGTCGAGCTTGCCCAGGAGCCCTGTGGAGCTTGGCTGTGCTCGGCCCCAGCAGTGACGGCTGACAGCCACAAAGGTGAGTGTCCGCTGTCAAGATTCTTTGTGCAACACACTCCCTCCTCCCACACCCTCCTGTCTGCCCAAGGATGGACTCTGTATGTGCACACAGGCTCTTTTAAAAAGCCCATCAAACTCGTCCTAGAAACACGACCCTGCCAAGCCCCTTCCAATTACAGAGCGCCAAAGAGACACACTGACTTGAGCCCCCAACTATATGCTCTCATCCTTGAATGGGATTTTTACTAAGAAGTGAGAGCTGCTTTATTTTTTAATAAGGTGCTTAAGGATATTTGGAAAGAGTTTTCCAAGAAGCCATACTGCCACGCACAGACAGAACTCTGAACCGTGAGCCAAGGCCTGGGTTCCCTTTTCTCCTACAGCCAATTCCTCGAACTGTGCTTTCTTGGGCTCTGACCATGATGTCTGTCGTTCTTTCCACCTAATCATGAAAGCATGGGTCTTTCTTCCTTACAAACACCGTCCGTAACTCTCCTGTTCCACGGAATTCCCCAAGTTAAAACCATCCTGCACGGCTTTCTCTAGATGCCCCCAGAAAGCCCTAGCGGTTACTCCACAGTCTCAAACAGCCCCTCCTAGAAGACGTACTCGTTTCCAATGTTGTTACATACACACACGTCCTGCACACTAAAGTCCGTTTCCTTTTTATTCTCCTGTAATGCCGAACCCAGTGCTATACACATAATGACCGTGACAAACAGCTGGGTACAGACATGAGCAAAAACAACACCGCTGCTCCTACCCAGACAGGAGAACGGACTGTGCGTCTTACCGAAAGAAGCTTTTTGCACTAGGACTGGGTGATCTGGCCAATACACGGAGCAGGCCGAGTCCAGGGGTATCGACAGCCACCACAGGGCGCACGCTGAGGTAAGGCTTCCAACGTCTGGGACAACACAGTTACCCGAACACCTGCCGCCTCTCCCTCTGGCCTCCCTCCAGAGCGCTCTCCTCGGGACGGAACGGGCAGAGTGAGCGTCTAGCAAAGAAAACCTGGCTCCATCACCCCCTCCACCTTAAGGTCTGTCTCCAAACTCCCGCAATCGCGGTCATCACCTCCCTGCTCGGGCTGGGCCTGGCGGCCCGCTCTCCACGCTCAGGTCCTGGCGAGGCCCTCCCTGCTGCCCAGGAGTCGCTCCTGGCCCCCTCGGCTGTAACTCCGTCCCTCTGCCAACCCCGAGGGGACGCCCCCGCACAGGGACCCGTAGCTGGGGGTGGGGGCGGGGCTGTCCGGCTGTGACACCGTGCGGGCCGGTTCCCTGAGGGACACGGGGCTGCCCGGGTCCCGACAGCAGGCTGAGGCACCTGCGAGGTCTGAGGTCTGCTCTGAGGACGTGCGAAGACCCGAAGGGGAGGAGCTCTACGTGTGGGTGTGCGCGCGCGCGCGTGTGTATGTGCGTGTGCGCGCGCGCGACACTGAGAGCCCGCGTGCAGGCGGGGCGAGGCCGAGGCTGGCGCGGCCCCAGGCGCCCAAGCTACGGAGCTCCCCTCTATCTGAAGGAGCTGGAAGCCATGGAGAGCGTTCGGGCTGGGCGATGACACAGAAAGCTTTCCCTTTTTAAAAGGCCCTCAGGCTCAGGTGTGGAAGCCGAAGGGCCCACAAGAAGGCTTTTCTGGTTGTCTAGACAGGAGGTCAAGACCCAGAAGCGGAGGCGCGTGGGCGGGGGGGTGTCTCTGGGAACCCGGGCTCCCGCAGATGGCGGATGGTGGGACGAGTCACTGATGCGGCAGGGAAAACGAATAGAAATAAGCCCAACTGTGAAGGGGCTGCGGCTGCGGCACCCGGGCGGCGATTCCACACGAACGAGGCGAGGAGTCGGAACTCAACGCATCTCCCGCTCCCTCCACGGCTGCTTTATCTGTATCACAGTAACCAGTAGCTGAAACCCCATAGCGGCACGCCTTTCCATCAAAGCAGTGTGGTACTGGCGTAAGGACAGACATGCAGATAGATGGATGGAACAGAATTAAGAGCCAAGACCACTCAGTGGGAAAAGAACAGTCTCTTCAACCAATGACGCTGGGACAGCTGGGTAACCACGTGCAAAAGAATGAAATGGGGGGGGGAATCCCTACCTCACACATAAACAAAAATTATAAACAAAAATTAACTCAAAACAGATCAATGACCAGTCATATTCACGACCTAAATTTAAGAGCTAAAACCATAAAACTCTTAAGAGAATACAGAGGTAAATCTTCATGACCTTGGATTTGACAGTGGTTTCTTAGATATAACACCAGAAGCACAAGCAACGAAAGAAAAAACGTAAATTGGACTTAATACAAACTTAAAACTTTTGTGCATCAAAAGGACACACACACACACACAAAAGACACTTTTTATTAAGAAAGTGAAAAGACAATCCATGGAATGGGAGAAAATATTTGTGAGTTTTGTAATAAGGGTCTAGTACCCAGAATGTACAGGCAATATCAGAGATACTGGAGGAATTCCAGGTCCTGCTCCAGACCACGGCAATAAAGCAAACATCACAATGAAGCAGTCACATGAAGTGTTTGGTTTCCTAGGGCATATAAAAGTCATGTTTACACTATACTGTAGTCTATTAAGTGTGCAGTAGCATTACGTCTAAAACAATGTACACACCTTAATTAAAAATACTTTATTGCTAAAAAATGCCAACCATCAGCTGACAGCACAGGGTTGTCACAAACCTTCAATTTATAAAAAAAAAACAGTATCTGCAAAGTACAACAAAGTGAAGTGCAATAAAACAAGGCATGCCTGCGTTAAGAACTCCAACAACAGAAAGACAAACACCCATTTAAAAAACTGGCAAAGGGGGCTTTCCTGGTGGTGCAGTGGTTAAGAATCCGCCTGCCAATGCAGGGTACACAGGTTTGAGCCCTGGTGCGGGAAGATCCCACATGCCGTGGAGCAACTAAGCCTGTGCGCCACAACTACTGAGCCTGCGCTCTAGAGCCTGCGGGCCACAACTACTGAAGCCCGCGCGCCTAGAGCCCATGCTCCGCAACAAGAGAAGCCACTGCAATGAGAAGCCCATGCACTGCAACGAAGTGTAGCCCCCACTTGCCACAACTAGAGAAAGCCCGTGCGCAGCACCAAAGACCCAGTGCATCCGGGAAAAAAAAACCTGGCAAAGAACTTGAACAGATGTTTCTCTGAAGATATGGCCAATAAGCACATGAAAAGATGCTCAAGATCTTTAGTCATTAGGCAAAATGCAAATGAAAACCACGACGGCATAACACTTCACACCCACTAGGGTGGCTATAATTTAAAAAAAAAGAAAAAAAGGAAAACAAGTGTTAGGGAGGATGTGGAGAAATTGGAAACACGAGTGCACACAGCACTCACCGAAAGCAAACTGCTTGAGGGCAGGGGCCCTGCTGTGTCCCGTGCTGAATCCCCAGCACCTGCGATGGCGCTCAGCACATAGTAGGACCTCAGAACGTACCTGCTGGATGACTATGAGTGAGTGAATCTACTGAAGGGAAGCCTGAAACGTGAAAGAGAATGACCATTCAACCGGCCCGTCGGGGCGACGGACTTTCTGTCCTAGAACCACAGCCCAGTTTGTCCGTAACCTCGCGGAGAAGGCCCCAGCGCAGGCCGACAGTGCTGTGACTTACTGGAAGCCTCAGCTGGCCATACCCTGGCACTACACCAAGGTCGAGCTGGCTGCTCCAACCCCTGCTGAGATCCCTACAGCTATTCAGAGCTTGAAAAACATTGTCAGTGGTGCTCAAACCGGTAGCTTCAAACGGCTCTCAGTTAAGGAAGCTCTGCTGAATGGTTTGGTGGCCACTGAGGTGTGGACGTGGTTTCATGTGTGGCATCATTGGCTATGATGTTTGAAGACCAACCTTTCACATGTGATTATATTTGCTTTATTATTTCGGTGTTCTCGGACCATGTATGAGCAGACTGATTTTGAATAAAATAAGGCAATGTGTCAAAACAAAAAAAAAAAGGAAGGAAGGAAGGAAGGAGGGAATGAAGTCAGGGAGGAAGGGAGGGAGGAAAGAAAGAAAGGAAGGAAGGAAGGAAGGGAGGGAGGGAGAAGGAGAAAGGCCAGATGAAGGGAGGAAGATGACTCTGGGAGAGAGAATGTTCCCTCCCACTACAGAGCCCATCCTCTCCCTCTGACCACACCGTACTGCTTCCGGTGCGATCCGGAGCAAACCAGAACAGTCCAGAGAGGTTTGCTCTGTGATGCAGGGCTCAGAGTGGATCAAGTGAAATGGGAAAGTACAGACTTCGCACTACTTTCTTTTTTAAACCATGTGTGTTCTGACCCTGCACCCCGCACCGCCCCCCCCCCCCCCCCCCCGCGCTGTAAAGATAGATGTCTAAAAAGAAAGACGAAGATGAGAAGCAGACAAGGTGGCTGTCTCCCTGGGGCCTCTCTGGGTCCACTCCTGTGGGGACTGGCGTGGCCTCCTCTGTGTTTCCGGTGTGGGTCTTTAGAACGTAGGCGGGTCCTGGACCAAGTGGTAAGCAGGGCCTCCTTCCCACCTCACCACCAAAGCCCCTTCTCACATGTTTCTTTACCCTATTTTACCCATTTCCTTCTCTTTTGCCAATTTATGTCTTTTCTCTTAAATTTAATCTTAAATTTGATATTTCATATTAAGAAGAGCGACAGCTAACAAAGTTAAGTTCAGTGCGCTCACATTAGAGTTATTTTGGAAGCTACTGCTAGGGTCTAAGGCAGCTCTGTCCAGTAGAACTTTCTGTGAAGTGGGAAATGCTCCCTATCTACTGTCCAGCAGGGGAGCCATTGGCCACGTGTGGCCACTGGGCACTTGAAATGTGGCTAGTGTGACCAAGGAACTGAATTTCTCAATCTAATGTATTTTTCATTAACTTAGGCAGCCACGTGTGGCTAAAGGCTAACTAACCTCTTGGATGGCGCAGGTCCAGCACCTCAGAGCCGCCAGGTACCCACTGCGCAAAACCAGCTTTAGGTTGGAGCTAACGCCCCTTTACAGCCATGCTCAAGTTCATCTTTAAAAAACACTTATGATAAAGGAAAACGCAAAGTCTTCCAACTAACAAAGATTTTCTTCCTCCCCCCCTTGGAGAGTTAAATTTCTAGGCCGGTTCTCTCACTCCCCCAGGTGGAGAAGACGAAGATGACACTGTCTCCGGCGTTTGGGAAGCAGCCCTTCCCAGCATCGGCTGTTCTCAAACCTGAGGGAGAAGCACGGCCCGGGGAGTCTCTGCTCCACACGACAGACTGACAGCAAGACGCAAGGCTGTTACCAAAATGCTGGGCCAAACCAGATGGCATCACTCCCTGACCTGGGCAGGTGCCCAACATTCAAGGAAACACTGAAGACTTTCTCGAGTTGCGATCTGTCAGAGGAATTTTCCCTGTGACTTAGGAAAACGTCCCCATGACATGCTGGTGCAGACTGACCCTCCCAGCTCCCCACACGCAGGTGGAAACCTCGCCACCACTGTGGGGCAGGGCTCAAGGCTTGCATTCGCTCAGAGCTGCTTCCACGAACTGGAACACTTTACATGATTTCACGTAAGTCGCTTGAAGGACTCTTTCTAGAATTACACATCACGTAACGGAGCTTTTATTTAAGAGGGACAGGGATGCTGACTGATCTTATCTGCCAGCTTACCTGCTACACACACGCCACATCCAACACGCACTCAGGAACTCCACAATTTAATGGCGATCCTGTGTTTGCTTAGATGCTTTCAAACATCTGATTTCCTCACTCAAAGCTCCAGGTGGCTCTTTATAAGAATGTGCTCCATCTTGTCCCATCTATTCAGCGGCTGCAAGTGTGACTGACTGGGGGGGGCAAGTTACTCCCAAGTCTCCTGAATGTCCAAGCTCAACAGATGTGACACTTCACAAGTAACAGAAAACAGTGCTTCACGAGTAAGGACAACAGCATACTCCTTATCTTACCAGTGCTTGCACAGGACGAGAGACGCTCAAAACAAACCTTTCTCTCTCTCTCTCTCTCTCTCTCTCTGTATGTGTGTATATATATATATATATATATACACACACACATATATTTCTGTGTGTGTACATACACACACAACTTATAAATATGTATTATGTTCTGCTGAGAAATACTCCCAAAATAAAATTAAAATAAGAAAGACAGGGACTTCCCTGGTGGTCCAGTCTTTAAGAATCCACCTTCCAATGCAGGAGACGCAGGTCTGATCCCTGGTCGGGGAACTGAGATCCCTCATGCCACGGAGCAACTAAGCCCATGCACTCTGGACCCGCGGGCCACAACTAGAGAGCCTGCAGGCCACAACTAAGACCCGATGCAGCCAAATAATAAATATTAAAAAAAAAAGATAAAGTACCAAAGATCATATGGAAACCTTGTATTTACATGGAAACCCTATTTTGAAATGCTTTAATTAGAATAAGGTCTCATGACACTATGCTTTTTACCACTGACCTCTGGTCGTACATAAAAGCAAACGAAAAACAAAAATAAAATACAGTTGACCCTTAACCAGCATGGGTTTGAACTGCACGGGTCCACTGAGACATGGCTTTTTTTCAGTAAATACGTAGTACAGTACTACATGGTCCGAGGTTAGTTGAACCCCTGGATGTAGAACCACAGATACGGAGGAACCATGGATATGAAGGACCAACTCTAAGTTATACTGGAAGTTTTGACTGTGCAAACGGTTGGCACCCCTAACCCCCATGTTATCCAAGGGTCAACTGCAGTCTTCTTAAATTTTACAAAAAAAGTTAGAAACATTAGGAAAAGACCTAATACTATAATCTTCTACTTTGGTATAATGCTATTTATTTGAAACAAATTACAATGAATGAAAATTCTGCATTAAAATTCCCTTAGAGGATCAAAGAGGTGATAAAGCAATAAGCCTCTTAACAAGAGAGATTTTTTTTTCTTTCAAATTTACAGTATCAGAAAAAAAAACAGCAAGCTGATTGATTTGAAGCTCTCCTTCTTCCTGAGCACTTTCAAAAGCACCAACAAATACCTCTTGACGCCAGGCCCTAATATGTACGGCATATTAGTGCAAAGACGAATCAAGTTAAAGTGCTGTCCTCAAGGTCTCTGTCTAGTTAGGGAGGCAAATCACAGGGAAATAAAAGTTGTCCAAGGCACTATACATAATAAAATAGTTGGTGCAGCAAACGATTGCTATTCAAACTGAAAATATGGAAAAAATACGCTCCAAGATGGTGAGAAAAACCTTCCTTTAAATTTTAGAAAAAATGAACTTGAGTTGGAGCTAAAAAGATGAAAGGATACAGATAAGCAAGAAAGAGGATGGGAAAAAGTATTCTACAACAGTTCTCAAAGTGGGGTCCCTTAGGCCCCTTCTGTGATCTACTATTTTTATGATAACACCAAGACACGCTTTGCCTTTTTAACCATTGTTATGTTGATTTTTCACAGGCTACCAGAGATGTGGTATCAAAACAGACTGAATGCAGGCGCAGACTTGAGAGGCCAGCTGTCTTTTATTAAGCCAGACATTAAAGAGATTTGCAATGCCATTTTTTCCGTGAACTTTTGTAAATAGTTTTCTCATAAAAAGACTCTAGGGCTTCCCTGGTGGCGCAGTGGTTGAGAGTCCGCCTGCCAATGCAGGGGACGTGGGTTCTTGCCCCGGTCCGGGAGGATCCCACACGCCGCAGAGCGGCTGGGCCCGTGAGCCATGGCCGCTGGGCCTGTGCGTCCGGAGCCTGTGCTCTGCGACGGGAGAGGCCGCAGCAGTGAGAGGCCCGCGTACCAAAAAAAAAAAAAAAAAGACTCTATTTATGTTAACATGTAATGGATGTGTTATTAGATGAATTAATGCATATTTAAAATTTTTCAATTTTAGTTTCTAATATGAAAAACACCTGAAAGCTACAGCCCACCTAGATCAGAGCTCTTTGGGACCCTCATGAATTTTGATGTCCCTTTTGTTTCAGCAGCACTGCTCTTCTCACGAACACGTGCCAGGCATGATTTGCAAGCAAATGCACATGATCTGTGGAGGGATCTTTCTAGAGCAGTGATTGCAACACGGGGCCATTTTGCCCTCCAGGAGACACTGGGCAACGTCGAGAGGCACTTTTGGTTGTCACCACTGGAGGGGACGGGGAGCTACTGGCATCTAGTGGGGCTGACCAAGGATGCTGGGGAACATGCACAGGACCACAGGGCGGCCCCACAGGGAACACCTGGCCATGGTGCTGAGGGTGGACTGCCGCTCAAGGGCAGCGGTGTCACCCGTGGGAGACACTCAGGGCCTACCAAGCGGCCAGCTTGTAGCGCAGGGCAGGAGTGGGCGCCAAAGAGGGGGCGGCTCAGGGAAGCCTCACTCCCCCGAGGACAGTGAGCTCACGGCACCTCCGGACCCCAAGTCCTTCCAGTCAGCAGCGGACTGTCCTCTCTGCAGAGCCATCCTTCCTGAACACCGTGGCTCTAAGCAAAGATGATGCGGACTGATTGGAAGAATGGCAATTAAAAGCAGGGAACTCCCATTTCCTATAAAATAATTACGTAAGAATTTCAAAAAAGTTTTTTTTTTTTTTTTGGCTGCGTGGCCAATGCGGGATTAGTTCCCCGACCAGGGATCGAACCTGTACCCCACACAGTGGAAGCGCAGAGTGAACCACTGGACCGCCAGGGAAGTCCCACCACAAAAGTTCTTAAAGTGCTATTCCTCTCTGCGTTTCACCGGAGTCCAGTTTAGGGCTGTACTGGAAAAAGTCGGGAAGAGAACGATGGAAAAAGCAGCATGGGAGGCCCCCAGTGAGAGCCTGAGCTCAGAATTCAGCCTTCAGACAGAGGCTTTTGGTGTTTGGGGACAGGAGTCGGGGACTCTCTTCTCGGGAGGGGACAGTCACGGCCGCCTCCCCAGAAAACCCACACAGCAACACAACCACTTCCTCGTCCTCCTCCAACTCACTCAGCTTAAAACGCCTGCTACAGAGTCACATGACTGGAGAGTCAAAAAATGTTTCATGGAAAGGTGTCTTTCATAAAAACGTTATTCCCATTAACATGTAACGGGTGTTACTGTTATTACTAGATGAATTAGTAAATATTTCTAAAATTTCAGTTTAAATTTCTAGGAGACAACTCCACCACCGACACCGATGAGACCCCAGCAAGACTTGGCTCCCTGTCTCCGGAACCCTGGGGGCAAGGGGCCAGGGGAATGTAAACGGATAGGTCATAAAGAGAAAGCAAAGTTATCACTAAAGGTGGAAGGGGTCAAAATAAGCTAACAAGTTGGAGAGAGGATTGTTCAGCCTTCCTTTCAGCAACAGATATTACGTAAGAGTTGCTGTAGAGACTTTCAAACAAAACTGAGCTGAAGCAGGATAAGTAAGACACACAACTGGAGAACAACACACAACGACCTTTAATGTGCTTACAACGAATCACTTTACAAAAAGCGCAAACACTTTTTAAAATGTAACTTTGGACACAGTACACAAATTAAAATAACGGTATCAAAAACCACGGTTGCATGGTCTGATCCTCTAAAATGGACTTTAGGAATCTCTGAGCAATTTACTAGGATTCTAAATGTTCATCCAATGAGCCTAGCTATGTTCCTACAGACTTGAGTGTTGCACTGAGAACAGCTGCTCAAAGATGAGTTCCCTCTGTCAATCTCCACAGTTTTCCAAGGTCAAGTTACCTGTGAGCCCATTTGCATCCTCACTCCTTAAAAGTGTGCTATGAAATAAACCAGCAGGATGTACTGGGCGGAAACAGATTCCCAGAACACGTATGGATAAGCAAATCAAACATTAAACATTCTATTGGAAAGAGAAAAAAAGCAAAGAAAGATGTTCCAATACACATCGTTCAAGGAATAGGAATTTCTACCAAAAGACAAAAGTTGCACAGCAGCAGTTACGACTCTTAATGGTGTTCTGTTACATGGGAAGACATATCCTGCCAGATATCTTGCAGGGAAAACTTTCAAGAGAGGTCACGCCTAATCTATCCCATAAACTTAAAAATGGTCAAACCTGAAACTCACCGAGTCGTTTTAGGGAAGAGGAAACAGGGCCACAGAAGTTAGGTGCCATCGTTTATGGCCATCAGGAGTCAGCATTTTATTCACTAAGCCCCTGGCTGAAGCACTCTATCCTTTACTGCAGGACTTCTTGCTAAAAACCCACGCCATCAAATGTCCCCCTGTTCTAACCACAAAGTGGTCTGCAATGTTAGCCACCTGCTCCTTTGTTTTCCTTGAGGCCAGGTTATCACTGGCCAGGACTTCTGTGTAAGGACCTTCCCCACATTTGAAGGGGTGTGTTATTTAAGTCAACCACAGGCCAAGTTCTTTAACGTTTTCTCTGTTGGGATTACTTCTCTGCCCTGGATGAGCACCTACTCTGCACCTTTCGGGCTGGGCAGCCCTGGATGTGCTAACTGTCCTAACAGAGGGGTGTCCACAGGGTAACCCGAACCAACGCTGACTGTGAAGGTGACGTGACATCAGAAAGGTTTGAAAAGCAGCGTAGGAACTGCAGACCTATGTCAACGGTTCAGGTTAAAATATTCGAGTTCAGAGTAGTATCAGCAGACAGGAGAGGAAGCGAGTGTGTGTAATGGTCTAATTCACCTGCGTGAGTCCATCACACTTGGTAAGGGGGTGGGACTAGAAATGAAGAACAGAGAGGAACACTGAGGTGAGAGAGACAATGGAAAAGCAATGGTCAACTCCAAGTTCAAAGGAACAGAAGTGCCTCAATTTGTGCGCCTGCAAAATATACACAGTGATCTGCCAACTGTCATGTTAATATGCCATGTTGCCTCTGGGATCCTTAGGAGGAAGTAGTGAAGGGCCCAACATTTCAGTATTTTTCAGTGGTAATTTCAAGCTCTGTAGCTCCAGCTCTTAGACAGTAGCGCTAGAAAAAATACAAAAAGACAAGTGGGGCATCACACTCAAGACACTGCAGGCCACACCTCAAGAATCTAAAGCAACTGACCATCTAAGAACCCAATCCACCTTAAACACACATTTTCCTTATCATTGGCTTTGGTATCTTTGAGTTACTGAGAGGTTTTCTTCAGATTCAAACTTAACATTTTCCCATCCTTACAGCCAGGTTCTTTCCACTAAAACAGGAATAAATGAAACATACACGCTGATTTTTGTGTGTGTGACACGAGCAGTGAGAGACAGGTATGTGGGCAAGAAAGGTTTGGGGGAGCACTAGGAAGTCTAAGCAGTTTTAATGCAAGATCGATAAACCAAAAAAGGGAAAAGAAAAGGCATACACCCTTGCACAGCCACTAAATTTCATTTAAATCAATTTAGTCAAAAGAGTGACAGGGAAGCAATCAAGTCAAATGCAAGAATGCCACAGTAAAACTTGACTGCCTGCTATAAAGAAAGGGCAGGGAAAGACTGGCACAAAAATATTGATAATTAAGGAACCTTTCGGATTTCTGTTTTTTGCTTTGGGGAGGGCAACAGATTTGCTGGAATAAACCACCTCCTGAAGAGGAGGGAGGCTTAGAATGTACCAAATGATAAGGAAAAGATAACCTGGGGCTTAAAAAAAAAAAAGAAAAAAAGGCTACTGCAGATAATGGTCCGTTAACTTATCTGCCAGACAGAACTGAACTCTACTCTAATTTGGCTTATAGGAAAGGGTCTGACACTTGTAAATTACTGTCATCTGTGATAAGACGAAGGACTTCAACAATCCAGCTCTGGAGAACTATGACACCAAATTAAGCAGCTTCTCTGCTACCAGTGATTCAAAAGGGCCTATTAGCTCTGCCTGGGTCCATGCAGCTCCTAGACTCATAGCCCAAGGTGCTCCAGTTCAACAACTAGTCACAAGGAAGAAAAGGCAAAGCCAAGTGCTGGCTCTGCAAATGCTATCAAAGCCCAATCCCACCAGGTAGACACAATCCTCATGGAGCATCCCAGCTGTTTCCTCAATGAGCCCAAAGGCAAGAAGCAAAAGTGGTCAGAATTGGCCACTACAAAGAAAAAAAATGTGAAAGATGATAGAAGATTGCACAAAAATAGCAAAACTAGATAAGCCAAAATATACCAACATGGTTGGGGAAAGAGGCTAAGGGGAACAGACATCAACAGAGAAAAGCACAGGGCACGAGCAGCAGACACTGCATCCAGGAAAGCAAGGGTGACAGGAGAAAGAGGCTGAGCTGCTGAGAGACAGACCCGGCCCCTTGTAAAGGAAGAGGGAGGATGGGAAAACCAATAGGAATTTGAACAACTCCAGTATGAGAGAGCCCCTGAAACCAGTCTCCACAGGAGGGCTGCTAGATTTGAGATTTGGGGGGTGGGGGATGAACTTAAAAATACTAGCAGCACAGATACGCACAACTTTCATTAAAACATTCCTATTTCCCCAAAGGCAAATAATACAAACCCAAATAACTAAAATGGAGGATTATGAAAGACACTAGAAAAAAATCTCATACAGGGAAACATTTTAGAAGACCCTAGGTTTTCTCGCCCTCATTTTTTCTACCCTAAGTTAAAAGGTGTTCATGAAAAAATGGAAAGAGAATATTTAAGAATAGTTACCTCTGATTCTATTATGTCTTGTCCTTCTTTTGAACTTTTCCCACTTTTCCCTGCTTTTGGCGATTCCTGGGAAACATAAAGCAGAATCAATTAGGCTTCTCAATTTTTAGACTGCTAAACATCAGATAAACCAAAATGCAGTTTTACAAATAGTTATACAATTTAACAATGACTTTTGATAGTTTTAATCAATACCATCAAGAAATTCTACATCGTATGGTTTAGAGATACAATATTGTGATGCGACACCCACCCACCCAAATTCAGATTCTCCTTGTTTTCTTCGTCTGCATTATCTGGCACTGACAACTTTAAGCAGAAACAGGTAAACCCACATTTATACAGCGCTCTCAGCATCTTGAAAGATCCACACCACATCCCTTTTTTTCCTTCCCACCCTAAACCCTGGGAGCGAGGATTTCTGGGGAGATTCTGAAACGCTACAGAGCTCCACCTGAAGCAAAAACATACCCCCCCCCAAATGCAAACGCAGCACACTTGCATGCATCGCCGCCGCGGCCACCCAGGATAATAATAGTATTTCAGAGCCCCAGAGCGTCCCTCCGGAAGGCAGACGATTCTTCCTAAGCCTTAAGCGGAGTCCGTTCGCTGCCCATCTCCCCGGCCGGGGGTCCCTGATAGGCGCCTGCACCCTCACCCCTGGAGCCCCTGCCCAGGCGTCTGCGAGGCTGGGTCAACCACCTGCGCGGCCCCACCTGCCCCCTCATGCCCACCGCGCGCGCTGCCCCAGGGCGGGAACCCACGCCGCCCCCCACCTTGGCCGCCACCAGGGCCATCAGGACCCCCGTCCCGGCCTGGGCTCCGCGGCCCCGGCGCGACCCGCCGCCCCCGGCCCCCACCCCGGGAGGGGGCAGAGAGCGCCCCCGCTCTCGCAGCACCCCTGAGCCCCGCCGAGCCCAGCTCCCGGGCAGTTCCCCGCCGCCCTCCGCGCGGTCCCTTGCCCTCCCCGCCCGGCCAGTCCAGCGGCGCGGGACCCGACTCACTTTCTCCTTCTTGTTTTTATTCGGCATGGCTGGTGCGGACCACCGCCGCCGCTCCCGCCGCCTGCCCCCCGCAGCAGAAGCTCCCCCGCCCCGGCCGTCGCGCCCCCCCGGCCGCCGCCGCCGCCGCCGCCGCCCGGGGACTGAATCGTTCGCTCGCTCACGGTTCTCCTTTC